>NW_011896381.1:1917-4497 GCF_000151845.1 Pteropus vampyrus | reverse complement strand
ACACACACACACACACACACACACACACACACACACACACACATATAGATACACATATATATATATGTTTTTAAATTTTTATTTTATGGATTTCTTTTCTAACTGTCATCTGCTTTAAATTAAAATGAATTGGACCCTGGCACCGTACAGAAATATTGTTTGTATAGGTTTCTCAAAGTAGGATGTATTAAAGAAGACATACCAAGTTTCTAAGGTTTGCGCTGCCATAGTAACCCTTTAAAGCCAATCTAGAGAATGGGGAGGGGGGAGAATGAGACACCCCCCCCAGACATGCTTTCTTCATCTATAAAACCTCTAAGTGAATTATATTCCCACTGTTTGTGGTTTTAAGATGTAGAACAAGCAGAAAATATGTGGGTGGGCAAATTTGCATGTATGTCCTTTTACTAAACAAGGCAGAGGTGAATTACAAAGGGGCACAAAAGTGCTCCAGTGTATTTCATAGAATTATTAAATATTAGAGTTTGGAACACATGAGGAAATGAGGCTGAGAGAAGTGGCTAAATCATCAAGTGAGGGCACATCTAAGACAAGAAATAAATGATCTCGCCTCTCCACAAATAAAACAGTTGTGTTCCACATGAAAAAGAAATACTATTTCCTTTCAGCAGCCGCAAATTCTTTGAGATACTGAGCTGATAGAATGGCAAACCTTGTCTAGAATGAAGGTGTCAACAATAGTAAGTGACTATTAGAATATTCAGGCACAGTAAATACTCTCTGAAGAAGAAAGTAGAAACTGGAGGTGGAATTGCTTGCTTAATTTTTTTTAGTCTTTATGGATATGCCCTACACATAGGAAAAGGGCAAAGTTACACATTATTCTTTTCCATTCTCCTCAATGTAGCTAACCATGGGCTCTGAAGCTGGTGAAAGTGTGTCTCAGCTAATTAGATCTCTATGATAACTGTGAAACATTTCTTCACACTCTCCAACCAAGCTAAAAGCTTGTACCTCACCAAATCCACAATAGGGATGTTCTCACTTTCTGACTTTCCCTAGCTTCACCACTTACTTATAACCCTTCATGAGGTTCTATGCTTAAACTGCATGTCTAGTCAAATACCCTCAAACAGAAATATTTGCAAGCAACAAATTAGAGAAATGTATATACTTTTAAATTTCTGAAAAACCACAGTAAAAATAGGCAAGTAAATTAATTTTCATAAACCCATTTTGTTTAACCCAAGACATATAAAATAGTGTTTAAACATATACTCAATACAAAAATATTAATGAGACATTTCACACTTTTGATACTATGTCTTAGAAATCTGAGGTGCATTTTACACTTAACCGCACATTTCACTTTAGCCACATTTTAAGCATTCAGTAGTCACATGTGGCAAGTAGCTATTTCAATGGACAGCAGAGATATAGAGTGTGAGGACATATTGTCCATGGGTCCCCTGAGGAAGAGGAAAAAAAGATGAACTTTTCTCCCTCCCTAAAGGTTCCTCACCCTACCATAACCTTGTCTTCTCTCAACTTTATACAAAGATGACCTACTTCAAATCACAGAAGATAATTTACCATGTCATCAGCAGTTCCTGCTCATCCAATTGTTTCTCTAAAGTTAAGTATATACAATAAAAGCTAAAATTTAAATTTAGAATATAATATACTCACACACACACATATATACACTTATATATATGTATATTCATATACACACATATATACATACATGGCTAATTTTCTTAAAACCTGAATTATTTTTGTGTTGTTGTTTTTACTTGAATAATCAGATAATCACCTTGGTTTCCACTCTAAATCTTCTCTGGAATAGGGTGAAGTATAAATAAATACGAACTTTATTTTCGCATCTCATTTTGTCCTTATAGTCACAACATTAATGTAAAAACTGTCTACCCAGTGAAATATTTCATCAGACCATTGACACTCTATTTTATCAGAAGAAATTTTTTAGCCAAATATCTTATAATCCTTTGTTACTGAATCACATATTAATAATCTAAAAAGTTATAAACAGAAAATTTGATTCAGAGAATAATGAATGCCTAAAGTATTAGTTTTAGGCTCACGGTCTCACTACCCCAGGCATAAGTGTGAAGGGGATGCAGTTTGACTTCTGTACTAATGTTTTTTTTCAATGCCCAATTCCCATTTTTCCTTATGCCTCTCATATCAACACATTCATATAACTAGCTAATCTGATAAATCCACACCTGTTTGTGTAAGTGGAAAAGTTTAGAAAAGCCCATTTGGGGGCTATCTCTGTCTTTCTAGGTCCTAGATGTCAAAAGATATTTTAACAATGTTTGATGTAGAGCCATTTTCTTCACTTCTGTGGTCTAATAGAGAAGTTATGTTAGATGAAAACTTCAGATCAAGAAGAGTAAAAGGTTGGATTAAGACAGGTCTGATACAGGAGCATTTGAGAAAGTCTTATGAGAGCATCACATGTGTGTGGGTGTGCACGTGTGAGTGAGCATGCACCTGCTGTGTCTAGTGTGTTTGTTTCACCAAATCTCCACCATAATGTCAAACATGAGTAGTTTTATGTAGGATGTACACAAATTCCAAATCATTAGATTG
>NW_011896381.1:0-930 GCF_000151845.1 Pteropus vampyrus | reverse complement strand
TTTTAATGTCTTTTTAAAAATTTTAATTGGTTTCAAATTAAATTAAATTTTAATTAGTTTCAAATATACAGTATATTGGTTAGATATCTATATAGTTCATAAAACGGTCCACTCCCAATTGCTCCCTCCCTCCCCTGACCCTCTACCTAGCCAATGTAGTCATTCTAATCTCATTCCCTATGCCGTGCTCCCCATCTCCATGTCCATCCATCAGCTACTAATTTGTACTTCTTTAACCCTTCACCCCATTCTCCCAGCCTCCCAAACTCCCCTCCCCTCTGTCCATCATCAAATTGTCCACTATATTTGTGAGTCTGTTTTTGATTAGTTTGTTCTTTTTATTCCTTAGAATCTGTATATAAGTGAAATCATACAGTGTTTATCTTTCTCTGTCTAACTTAAATACCTTCCAGGTCCATCAAAGCAATATGTTTTTCCATCCCCTTCTTTTTAGTCTGTGTCTTTTAATCTGAAGTGAGTCTTGTATAGACAATATATAGGGGTCTTGTTTTCCTTTCCATTCATCCACTCTTTCAGTTGGAGTACTTAATTCTTTTCCATTTGAGGTACTTATTGATAGGAATGTAGTTGTTGCCATTCTTTATCCTGTTTTTGATACATGTCTTTTCTTCTTAAAGAAGTCCCTCCAACATTTCCTGTAATACGGGCTTGGTGATGATAAATTCCTTCAGCTTATTTTTGTCTGGAAAGCTCTTTATCTGTCCTTCAACTCTAAATAATAGCTTTGCTGGATAAATTATTCTTGGTTGTAGATCCTGGGTCTTCATCCTGTTGAATATTATTTTGCTAAACCCTTCTGTCCTGCATAGTTTCTTTTAAGAAATCAACTGCCAGTCTTATGGGTGTTCCCTTATAAGTAACTATCTGATTTTTCTCTTGCTGTTTTTAATATTATTTCTTTGTATTTAA
>NW_011896380.1:7847-9052 GCF_000151845.1 Pteropus vampyrus | reverse complement strand
TCTAGTAGCGGAAAATGTCTTGCATATTTTGCAGTAGTCCAAAAAAACCAACCTCCCCAAATTGAAATGAGATTGACTATTCAATGAACACATCAGTGTATATCTGGTATTTGGTCATTGTCAATGTTGTTGTTGTTGTTGCTGTTAATGGCAGCTCATCTCTGTTACATGTCCCAGAAAGTAATGAGTGCCACCTTAGTGGTGGCCACAAGACATCTGTTGACCATCTAGATGTGCCAGACATTGAGATGAGCTCTGGTGACCCAGAGGCAAGGGCAGGGTCCCTGATCTAAAGGCTGACAACTGAGTAGATGAAGAAATGGACATAGAATGACCATCTGAGACAAGACACAGGAGGGCCAACTGTCCGGATGAGGAATGGGGATGAGGAGTCACAAAAGGCTTTCAGGAGGTGGTGATGTACCAGCTGACTCAACAGAGAAGCGGAAGTAAGGCAAGTGAACGAGGAGGATGAGAAAGGTGCTCCAGGTGGGAGGAAGAGCCTTGCAAAGTCATGGAGGCATGATAAGTAAGCCAATGTCGGGAGAAAGCTGGGTGCTTGTGGGAAAGGGGATACGCAAGAGGAAAACGATCAGTGTTGGTGTGAAAAACCTCATAGGCCATCACCTGGAGCTGAGAAGTAGGCCAAGAAGTTGGGGCAGAGGGCAGACAACACAGGATCATGTTGGTACTTTAGAATGAGCAGTTCGGCAAAAAGGGTAGAAAAAGGATAAGAGGTTGATGGTAGTGAAGGTGATTAGCAAGTTGTTGTAATCTGAAAAATAAAGCGGGCGTGGACCAGAACAGCGAAACCGAGACAGATAAGTTGCTTCTGATTTAACAGGTGGGATGCAGAGAGAGGAGTCTAGAATGATTCCTTGGATGTTTGGGCAACTGAAGCTGGAACTATTGACTGAGAGAGAATGGAGAAGGAGGAGCAAGGAAGAGTGGGTTCTGGAGAGGGGAGGCTTCGGATCAGATGTGCGGGGCCTAAGCATGAAAAGTGTGTTTGTATGCATGTCTGTAGCTTGGGAACAAACTCTGGCCTAGAGACGTTCCTCTCCCCCTCTGTCCCCAGTATTCCAAGTTCTAGCTCTATGAATTCGACTACTGTAGAAATTTCATCTTAGTATACTCTCCAGTGTTTGTCCTTTTGTAATGTGGTAGCATGTATCAGAATGTCCTTCCTCTCGGAGGCGGAATAG
>NW_011896380.1:0-2142 GCF_000151845.1 Pteropus vampyrus | reverse complement strand
GCCAGAGTTTGCGAGCTTCATCACAAGGGATTCTGCCGCTCAGGATTCTCAGTTGAGGGATTCTGTCTCCTAGTCTGTGTGACAGTTTTTAAAACTATCAATACTCGCTGACATTTAGGTACTTTTCAAAATTTTACTTCTTACAGATAACGTTACAGTCATACCTTGGTCCACATGTGTACATATTTCTCTAGAACAGATGTTGAGCAGTGGGCCTTGCAGAGTCTTCTGTTGAGTATTTCATAATTTATTCCATTCTGCCACAGAAGCTCTACCAGTTTGTCTTCAAACCCAGTTTATGAGAATACTGTTTCCTTGTCAATGCATGATAATGATCTTTTAATTTTTGCTAATGTAATGAGTGAAAAAAAGACATTAAAAATTTTGTATTTCCTTTATTAGGAAGATTTGCATGTTTACCAATCATTTTAATTTATCTTCTGTGAATTGCCTATTAAGAGCCTTTGCCTGTTTTTCTATGGGTTTCATTATTTTTTCTTATTGATCTTGGGATTCCTTTATATATGCTGGATAAAAACTCAGTGTTTATTTCAGGTAGCATTAGAAAAAATTAGCTAGGGCATGGATTTAGAGCATGGCCACCAAAGCCAGGCTGTCTGGATTCAAATCTTGGATGTGCCACTTACTAGCTCTGTGATCTTGACCAAGTTCATAACCTCTCTGTACCTCTGTTTCCTTGACTGAAAAATGGGAAGGATAATAATAGTACCTGTCTCACATTGTTTTAGGATTCAATGAATTAGGACACAGTAGAACAGTAATATTGGGCACCTAAGAATAAGCACCATTTGAATCTCTTGTTATTACTGTTATTTGCTGCAAATATTTTCCTACCTGCTGCTCATTTTCAGCTTTGTAATGAGCACGTTTAACATTTTTGAATAAAATGCATCTGTCCTTTCAGAGCTTCTGCATTTCATGTCTTTTCTGAAGGAGGCCTTCTTTATCCTAAGGTTATTAACAAATTCTGTTTATTTTAATGCTGATATGGCGTTTATTTCTTCTTTAATACATTTGGAGTTTATTTTTGTGTATAGTGTGGGACAGACATCTACCTACTGCATGAAAGAGGCAGCTGATGTAAATGATCTACCATCGAGGTTGTTGGTCCCCCTGAGGAATGCCGCTATGTCAGGGACTCAGCTCGGTCTCTGTTACTGGCTAGGTGGGCACCCCGAGGGGTGAGGAGGGATAGTTGATTTTGAGGGGCCGTGATGGCATCTACCTTGTGGCCAACAGTCCAGGCACATACTCTGCCTGTGCCCCCGGAGGCTGACTGCTAAGACCTGCAATGGCCAGGTTGCCTGCCCTCTGACATTCACCTGAGGGTGGCCGATGACAGATATGGGTGCGAGGTCAGAAGATGAGATGAAAGAGAGGTCGGAGTATTTATTCCTTTTATTCTTTTCCTCTCTAGCCACAGATATGCCCCCAGTAAATAATTCTTCTTTTAATGCTCTTCAGTTCAATCCTTTGAATGTTTTGAAAGTGTCCTGCTGGGACTTTGATTAATGTAGCAATGGAATAAATCAATGGAAATGAAATGAATGAAAATGTAAAACAACAGAGTTTTAGAGGGGAGGAAGACATTTCAAGCTGACACATACAATGGAATTTGTTAACAATCCAGCAAAAAAAAAAAAAAAAATCTGTAGATGTTAAGAAAATATATTGAAAAAAGTCTGTAGTTGATGGTCACTCTTATTGTATTGTTCATCTGGGGTGAAAGTTAACTAATTATTTCAGCAATATGAGGTGCTTAGTTGAGATTTAAAGTTTTGTGGTCATGTGTCGTAGCATAAAACTATCTTCCGGGGTGAATATTTGTGTTATTTCTTTTTGGGGAGGAAAATGAACTGGAAAAGGAGGGAGTAGACAGCACTACTGTCAACACATAATTAAAAGGATTTTTTCAAGGTCATGTTTTTAAGTGACCTATGATTCTTGTGAGATTACAAGGATAAAATGTGGCTTAAACTCCAGCATTGAAAGAATTTTTAGTGATTGTATACAAAACCTTTTGACTTATTTATACTAAGACTTGCCCCATGCTTTAAACTCCTTTAAAAATAACCTTATTACAGCTTTGTGAAGGATAGCTACATTTTTACCCACCTCCTA
>NW_011896379.1:1915-3331 GCF_000151845.1 Pteropus vampyrus | reverse complement strand
GGTCACCGCTGTTGTCTAACGGGGCAGGACAGGACCCTCCACCCGAGGGCGACCTCACGTCTACTCGACCTCACGGATGCGTGCCGGGACCAACTCCGTCTGGGGAGCAGGTGAAAGCCCCTGGGGAGGGCCTGGGCCCAGAGAGGCCAGCGCTTGCAAGAAACTTTGGCAGAAAATACCTCGTGTGGGAAAATTTAAAGATCCTTTCAAGTTTAAATCATTTTTCATAATATTTCAGTAGCTGTTTTTTTGAGACAATTTATTTGTTTTTTAAAAAACTTAAATCTAAAATTATGTTAAATCTCTAACGACCGAGTTTTTAAATATATATTTGACAAGTCCAGGAAAACTTCTTTAGAACCCTTGCTCCGTGGGCTGAGGAGAAGGCGCCCCGAGGGAAGCGCCGAGAGCAGCTCCGGGAGCACCCAGTGCACAGGCCACAGCGAAGCCAGCCCGGCGAGCTGCCTCCAGCTCAAAACCAGCTGGTGGGAGAGACACAAAGCGGTGTGGGCTGCTCCATGAAACGGGGTGCTAGGTACTGAGCACACAGGCTGCAGCGAGTGCTGAGGGTGATACACGGCGGGCCTGATAGGGCTGCACCATTAGGTCTGGGTCCAGACCGCCCGCAGGCACAGAGGCCAGGAGTCCAGGGAGGGGAGCGCCCCTGAAAAGCACTATAACGAACCTACAAAGTTTTAGTGACTCCTGCGGGGCCACCCGGGGACCCTTGACGCTGCCATACTTCTGGGTGGACCCGCCTCGCTGTCTCCAGCCCTGTAGGGCTCTGTGAATCCAGATCTGTTGGGGGCAGGAGTTCCCCAAAGCCCCTCATTGGCCTTGCCAGTCACTGCGGACCTCCCTTGGGGCTGAGCTACAGCAGCGTTCTTGAGGGCGAAGCCACCTGGTAGAAGGCTGCAGGACACGTGGCCAAGCTGCGGTCCGCCCTGGGAGCGTTCTCTCACACCTCTGTCATTACGTGGGGACCTCGCCTCTCCTCTGAGCGACCCGTCCCACTGTGAGGACTCCTGCAGCCATTCCCAACCCCCGCGAGTCCAGATCTGCTTGCTGAGGTCTGGCCCCCGGAGCCCGACGCGAGGTGGCTGCAACCAGGAAGATCCTGGAGCCGCACAGGGGCTAAGGGGAGCCCTCCAGGAGAACTCGGGGGCGGGGGGCCCAGAGTAGATGCAGCACCTGCAGCGCTGACAGGAAGAAAGGGACACAGTTCCTCAGCCACCAGCACACACAGTCTTGTTGGACCTTAGGTCAAGTCCAGTCACGGGCCAGCACTGGGCAAACCTGCCTAAACTTGGTAGGTGACTTCTTTTGTGACACCCCACCTCCTGCGGTGAAGTGAGAACTGCCCAGCGCTGCCCACAACGGCCATCACCTCACCCTTCCACCGGTGACATCCACGCC
>NW_011896379.1:0-355 GCF_000151845.1 Pteropus vampyrus | reverse complement strand
ATCACTCTGTCTTTAGGGCGAGTCCAACCCAGATGTGGGCTCAGTTTCAGACTGCACCTGGATTCTGACTGTGCTGCAAACACTTTCACACACAATACAACCACGGCCCGACGTCGGCCTGGCATGTCGGTCTTGCACACTCTACGATTTCTCCTTTAAACACGCACCTGACGCACACGACACCAAGGTGACTCTCACTCCCTGACCCCCGTGCCCCGCCTGTGCCCCAGAGGCAGGCGGGGCTGCCGGCACTTACCCCGCCGTGGCCGAAGAATTCACAGTAGCAGCAGTCACAGTACTTGCCCTCCTTCTGGTTGGTGGAGGTGGAGGTGCTGGAGCTGTGCTCGGAGCAGCT
>NW_011896378.1:3085-6600 GCF_000151845.1 Pteropus vampyrus | reverse complement strand
CAAGGTAATTTTAGGTCCCTGCACAAACAGTTTTCATTTCTGTAGTTATTTATTTTAGTGCATATTAGGGAAATAATATAACTAGTACACTAACTCCAGGAATCATCTTTAGCCCAAGGCTCAGTTAAAAACAAAAGTGAGTTACTTTAAAATCAACTTAAAAAAAATGTTGATAAAATAATGGCATAGAGGGCTTAAGTTAGGACAAATAAATCATGATGGTGGAGAGGGAATGACTCCATAGAGGAGCTCTGTCTTTCAGGGTAAACTCATATTATCCTAACTCATGTATAGAACCAGAATGTCTATTTATTAATTCATAATGAGAAATAAAACAGTTGTGTGCATTGGAACTCTCATCTATGTGACAAGTAAATCACCAGCTATATACAGACCTTAAAATTAAAACAAAATTATTTAAATGGTTCTTAGGCTTAATAACTTCAAGTAATATATGTCCAGTGCATCCATCTTCAGAACACTGACGGCCTTGCCAATAGGACCTTTGCGTTGAAGTTTCACTGTCCAAAATTTCCTATCTCTTAGACATTACAAGATGGCCAATTCTCTCTTCAGGTTGATGACATATACTCACATCCAGTATGGTTACTTGGAAGTCATGTCTGGGAAGACTGTCTTTTTAAGGAATCATAACATATTTCTGCTCCAATCTATCATCTGCTAGATATACAATGTAACTCAGAGAGATTATTTTTACTTCTTTTTATGTTTAATTCATGGAAGTCTCCAAACACTGATTGTTGTTACTGATCAGAGCATAGATTGTCAACTTTTTTTTTTCTTCACCCTGTACATTTTCTTGTATATTACTTAGTACTAGCCACATAATTATCTCAGAACAAATAATATTTCCCATGCTAAGGGATCTGAAACCTATAAAATCCCTGATATGACTGATTACCTCTTTACTTTTCTGAATACCTTTATAATAAGCAAAATGTATAAAAGCAAAATATAGGCCCTTACTGCTTATAGTTAAAACAATAAAGATGGTCCAGGTGCTGTAGGCATTAAAAACAAACACACACAAACGAACAACAAAACAATAAAGATGGAAGCATGGTAACTTGCTACCAAAGTCCCACAAAGTTTAAATAATTTGTTCCCAGCTAACCTCCCTCCCTCCATGTTTTTGTTGCATTCACCTACTTCAGTGATATTAATGACACAAGATTTCGAGTGAATCCTTACTATTTATACTCATGCACTGGATCTAAAAATGAGGATTTTAAAATCCACTAGCTAGTTTGCCTTTTATTTGTACCATTCTAGTTAAGTCATGTTGGTAACCGTGGATTCAGATGAAATCAAGAGGCCAGGTATGTCCATCTTCAAAGTTTACATTTTCAAAGATTGGTCACATATTCACCTATGCTTAGGGTAGGAGTTAGAGATACAATCTGAGTTTTTGATCGAATGGTACAGGAAGCCACATTTCTAAATATGAGGAATGATTGTAAAAGCAAATAACTCTGTTCCCCAAAAGTTTACTTTCATAGACTTCAACGGAGTTAAAGTAGAATCAATATGTGTATTGATGTACAAAGGGCCACTTCCACTAAAAGAGTTTTATGTTATTATCTCCAATTCACAATAGGATATCATGTTAGAAAAAGCAATTGGGGTCAAATACTCAATGAATACTGTTAAGAGAATGAACAGATAAGCCATAGACTAGGAGAAAATATTTTAAAATCACATATATGATAAAGGATTGCTCACTAGAATACATAAAGAACTCTCAAATCTCAATAATAACAAAAAAAATCTCAATTTTTACAAAATGGGCAAATAAACAAACTTCACCAAAGAATAGATGCAAATGGAAAATAAGCACATCAAAAGTTATTCAAAATTATCATTCACTAGAGGAATGTAAATTCAAATCACAAGATACTACCATATATCTATTAGAATGTCTCAAAATAAAAATTCTGACAATATCAAATGCTGACAAGGATGCAGAGCAACTGGAACTTTCATGCATTGCTAGTGATGGGAATACAAAGTAGTACAGACACACTAGAAAGTGTTTTGACAGTTTATTTTAAAAGTTAAGAATACAGTTATCATATGACCTAGCCATTCTACTGCCAAGTATTATGCAGGAGAAATGAAGATATACATCCACACAAAACCTATCTACAAATGTTTATAGTAGTTTTATTCTTAATTGCCAAAAACAGGAAACAATTTGAATGTCGTTAACTGGTGAAGGCATCAACAAACTTGTACATTCATACATGGTATACTACTTTGCAATAAAAAGGATAAACTGCTGATACATAGAGCAACATGGATAAATCTCAAGTGCATTATGCTAGAAGAAAGAAGCCAAACTCAAAAGGATACACATTGTATGATCCTATTTATATGGTCACTCTAGAAAAGGAAAAATAGGGACACAAATCGATTAGCAGCATCTGTTTGGTAGTATCTGTCCGGGGTGGGGAGGAGCGATAAGCATGAGGGAATTTGGGGGAGTGAATGTATTTGGAAATACATTCTAGATCTTGATTGTGGGGATGACTACATAACTATATAGGTCAGTCAAAACTTACAGAAATATGCATTAATTAAAAAAGGGCAACAATTCAACAACAAAAAACAAACAATCCAATTAAAAAATGGGCAGAAGACTTGAACAGATACTTCTCCAAAGAGGAAATACAGATGGCTAACAGACATATGAAAAGGTGCTCAAGGTCAGTAATCATCAGAGAAATGCAAATTAAAACCGCAGTGAGATATCACCTCACACCTGTCAGAATGGCTATCATCAATAAATCAAAAAAACAGCAAGTGTTGGCAAGGATGCGGAGAAAAGGGAACCCTCATACATTGTTGGTGGGATTGCAAATTGGTACAGCTGCTATGGAAAACCGTATGGAGGCTTCTCAAAAAATTAAAAATGCATATAGCTTTTGACTCAGTAATTGCACTTCTGGGTATTTATCCAAAGAAAACCAAAACAATAATTCGTAAAGATCTATGCACTCTAATGTTCACGGCAGCACAATTTACAATGGCCAAGATATGGAAACAACCTAAATGCTCGCCAATGGATGATTAGATAAAGAAATTATGGTTCATATATACAATGGAATATTACTCAGCCATCAAAAAAATGAAACCCTACCATTTGCAACAACATGGATGGACCTAGAGGTTATTATGCTGAGTGAAATAAGTCAGACAAAGATAAATACCATATGATTTCACTTATATGTGGTAGCTAAGGAACGAAAAGAACAAACTAATCAAAAATAGACTCACAAATATAGTGGACAATTTGGTGACAGACAGAGAAGAGGGGGGTCGGGGGGTTGGGAGAATGGGGTGAAGGGTTAAAGAAGTACAAATTAGTAGTTGATAGTTGGTCACAGGGATGGGGAGCATGGCAGAGGAAATGCAGTTAGTATTAATATGATGGCTAGGTGGAGGGCCATGGGAGGGAGGGAGCATTTGGGGGATTGTTTTATGAACTATATAGA
>NW_011896378.1:0-580 GCF_000151845.1 Pteropus vampyrus | reverse complement strand
ATATAGCTTTTGACTCAGCAATTGCACTTCTGGGTATTTATCCAAAGAAAACCAAAACAATAATTCGTAAAGATCTATGCACTCTAATGTTCACAGCAGCACAATTTACAACAGCCAAGATATGGAAACAACCTAAATGCTCGCCAACGGATGATGAGATAAAGAAATTATGGTTCATATATACAATGGAATATTACTCAGCCATCAAAAAAAATGAAACCCTACCATTTGCAACTACATGGATGGACCTAGAGGTTATTATGCTGAGTGAAATAAGTCAGACAAAGATAAATACCATATGATTTCACTTATATGTGGTATCTAAGGAACGAAAAGAACAAACTAATCAAAAATAGACTCACAAATATAGTGGACAATTTGGTGACAGACAGAGAAGAGGGGGGTTGGGGGGTTGGGAGAATGGGGTGAAGGGTTAAAGAAGTACAAATTAGTAGTTGATAGTTGGTCACAGGGATGGGGAGCACGGCAGAGGAAATGCAGTTAGTATTAATATGATGGCTAGGTGGAGGGCCATGGGAGGGAGGGAGCATTTGGGGGATTGTTTTATGAACTATATAGA
>NW_011896377.1:3713-5490 GCF_000151845.1 Pteropus vampyrus | reverse complement strand
ATAGACAAATGAGACATTTCTCCCAAGGTAATGGGTCCAAAACACATGTGAAAAGATGCTCAACATCACCAAATGTTAGAGAAATGTAAATCAAAACCACGATGAGACACCCGTCACGCCACAGCCATCAGGTGCCACGTTCACAGTGCAGACGAGTGCTGGCAAAGGCCGAGTGCGGAGAGACTGGAACACTAGACACCGGTGGCGCGGCTGCGGCTGAAAACAGCCCGGCAGTTCTTGAACCATTAAAAACAGAACCACCACCCCCGCCAGCAATCCCGCTGTACAGCGTACGTTCCGAAGAATGGACAGCAAGGTCTCAAAGAGGTACGTTTACAGCAGCGTTATTCACAACAGCCAAGAGGTAGAAGCAACCAGACTTCCACCAAGGGAGGAAAAAGAGGCCCGTCAATACAATGGAATATTATTCGGTGTTAAAAAGGAAGGACCTTTATAGCACATGGTACGACAGAGATGGACCTTGAGGAGATTAAGCTCAGCGACCAAGCCAGTGACGAAAGGACAGATACTCTAGGATCCCACTTACGCGAGGCACCTAGAGCGTTCACTGGAAGAGAAAGCAGACGGCGGTTTACAGGGGCTGGGAGGAGAGGTGGGGACTTAGTGTTTAACAGAGACAGTTTGTTTTGCAAGATAAAGAGTTCTAGAAATGTGTTAGGAACATCTATTTCCTCGATGCAGATTCAATAAGTTCTAGAATCACATCTCTTAAGAGCAACCTGGGAATTATGTCAAGAAGTAACTAACGTGTTCTTTAAACACTACCCCACCAAGACAAAAGGTTTAATGCGTGCAAACACTAACTGGGCACTGACTTCTCACTTAATGTTGGGTTTGTCCGAATCACACATCTTTCAAGTTCTAAAAGCAACATGTCACTCCCTTAGCACGATGTGATTAGGACTAACGGGAAAATGAAGACACGTCCGCAGGCTGTGGTGACCTCTGAAACCAGTCCTAGAGAATTAGATGGACATGTGAGAAAATGAAAACTGAAGTACTTCACACAAAGAAATCACCAAAAGTTTTTGTCAAAAGCCTGTTAGGTTCTGTTTCAAAAATTTTTTTAAAGTTTTTATTTACTCACTATGTGGCGTATGCAAGTATTGAATTACAATGTTGGTACACCTGAACTATTTACTGTAGCATGCCGATCCTACAATAAAAAATAAAATTATGAAAAACATTTTCCAAAGTTTTACTTTAAATGACACAGGCTGTGATTTTTTAAACAAAAACCAGCATTTTATATTTCATTTTACCATGATGCCTATTCCTGGCTGACTCTTCGATGCAATTTTAAAAAGCCTCAACCTCAAGTCACAAAGAGTTAAGACAAATGAGCACTTAGTCACCAGTGTAAACAGCTGGTCTCTGGGCTTTAACTGCAGCAGCAAAAAGAGAAAAGCAGATTTTTCAGCATCGACTGACAAGGCCGAGAAAGAGGACCTAGAAGCCTCTGCTGGGAGGACAGACGCGACCCGAGGTGAGGCTCCAGGCGCTGTGCAGTCAGGGGACACTTCCCCAGCCCCGGCCATGCGCCCCTGCCACCTCCCACAGCACCCGGGGCGTCGGACACCCACCTCATGCAGCTGGAGAGGAGGGGCTCCCCGAAAGGAAGCCCGAGGTTGCACGTAGAGCCTCCTGTGTCCCACGACACTAGGGTGGGAATGAGAGGGCCCAAGGGGCAGGGCTCGCTCACGGGAAACACAGAGGCCGCCCCGAGGACACCCGCTGATGCCCGCACGTCTAAGTC
>NW_011896377.1:0-1863 GCF_000151845.1 Pteropus vampyrus | reverse complement strand
TTTAAACATTTCATTAATTAGGAAGCAATTGTTAATATGCTGCTAGTGACTCAATTTTGAAACTAGTCTATAACTCCTGTTTCTGATCAATTTAAGTAAAATGTATCCTGAAATTTGCAAGTCAAGCTGTTTCAAAATATTTTGTAACAACTTATCTGTAAGCAGAATTGTCTTAATTCATTATGCAACTAAAACCAAGTAACAGAAGTCAGAGTCTAGGAGACTGACAGAGACTCAGGGCTCCCCTGCCACACTCCACCAGAGTGACACTGCTGCGACCACTGTCAACAGACAGGGCACAGCCGACAGCGCTCCAAGGGTGCCAGCCACGAATCCACGTGATCATCCATCTTTGCAGTAACTTCAGGAAGAAGGCCTTATCGTCCTCCTTTTACACATAAGCAAACCGAGGCCGAGAGGGTGTGGAACTTGCCCGAGGCCACACAGCAAGGAGGTAAGGGGCAGAGCCAGGATTCGGATCTAAACAACGTGGGTCCAGAGTCTGGGCCCTTCACTAGCAGGATACACTGTCTTCCTCCAATAACCGAAAGTTACAGACCTCGGCTTACAAAATAAACTCCTACATGTGAAGCACCAC
This sequence comes from Pteropus vampyrus, assembly GCF_000151845.1. Taxonomy (NCBI): domain Eukaryota; kingdom Metazoa; phylum Chordata; class Mammalia; order Chiroptera; family Pteropodidae; genus Pteropus; species Pteropus vampyrus. The sequence goes on along the minus strand of NW_011896377.1, from coordinate 1,265 downwards.
TAGTTTACATACCAGAATTGTACAGAAGATTTCATTTGACAAAGGGGTTCCACTACTGAAAAGAAAAAAAACCCTGAAAATCCTTAAAATAGGGTATTAGTTATTAAAATGGGAAGAGGCCGTTTAGTGAAGCACCAGGATGTAGTAACTTCCTCTTAGAGAGGAAAATTTCTAGCATCAGTAAATATAACTTATGTACTGAATAAAACACAAAACCCCAACTGCAGAAAAGAAAAAGGATGTTTCTCATTTCCTACAATTTATCTGAGATGTGTTCATCTGTTGTCAGTGCTGGATTCTCCCAGCCAGTGAGAAGCGGGAGACAGCTAAAGGCTTAAGAAAAATACGTAGGAGAAAAAAAAAAAACTGAAAAAATTCTACCTGTAAATTTGACATTTTTTCCTGTCAATGGGAAAAAGACAACCATTATTTTACTTTTACTAGTAGAATTTGTAATTCCAGCTTGTATTCTATAAAAACATAATTTAAGACACTGAAACAAGTAAAAAGAAGCTAAACACCATCTACTGCTACAAACGACATTTCTAAGTGTTGGTCACTTACCAAGAGTTAAGAGTCCCATCTGCTATAATTAAACCCACCTTTTGAGCTCTCTACAATCTGACATTCAACAGAGGAGTGACAGTGGCCTGCATCAACCACACCCGTTCCTCCAGTAGAGCTAGGACGGACTGAAGACACAGGGGAAAGACACGTTTCGAAGCTGGCCACTGACTGGAGAGCCAGCCGGGCCAAAGCCCGCTGAACTACCTCTGCACCCTGGGCCTGCACAGAGCCAAGCACCAGCAGCAGCTCAACAGAAGAAAGAGCGCAGCTATGTCCACGTCCATGGGGGACCACGAACCCCACTCACGAGTCTCAAAACCTGCAACTGCAAGATAAAGCTGAGATTCCTTCAAGGCTGAAAAAGGAGAGAAACTACGAAATGTCGGTTACTCCTACCTTGTTTCTCTTTTTCTTTTAGCGGATCGGTGTTATAGACTCGGAATCCATTTTCCATCCCACAGGCAAAGCACCCTAAAGTGAGAGAGAGAGATGTTAATCACCTGCTGTGGTCTCAGCTCAGGACCCCAGGCCTAGCATGGCAAAACAAGGTCTACACAACGCGCCTCCCCTGAGAATTCCTGCAGGTGCTCAGACCACGCCCCGCCCCCCCCGGGACTGTTATGAAATGGTGTGCACATCCTAGCACATCTTCGTTTTGTCGTTTAACAAGCGAAGGAGCCTCTGGAGTCACCACTCCA
>NW_011896376.1:2651-4882 GCF_000151845.1 Pteropus vampyrus | reverse complement strand
AGCGGGAAGGTGCGGCTGGACGCGGGCGCACCCCGGGGCGCTCCAGGGAAACGTGGGCGCGTGTCCGTAGGGCTCCGGGGTTCACCGGGAGGGCTTAAGAGCACGCGAGCGGCTCGGGGGTCCGCGAGGAGGGCCCGGGGCCGCGCCGTCTGCCGTGGGTCCAGGGGTCCACGGGGAGGCCCGGGGAGAGTGCGCTCTGACCTGTCCTAGGTCCGCTCTGCTGCCCCCCGCGAACCCCGACCGGCGGTGAAGAGGAGAGCTGCCCTACGGGAGCCCAGGCCGCGGAGGGTCTGTGTGGATGTTGGGTGCAGTCGTTACGCACAGAAGCCTCCTTTACGCAGGAGCCAGACTTTCTCTGGAATGGCCTAATCAGGAACAGAGTGTTCTGTTTGGGACCGGAGCTGAGCTCCGGTGTTTCCTTTTAGTAAGCGCTGTGGGAAAGGCTCACTCCTGGAGAAGGTAACTTCCCTCATGGTCATTGTCACGGTCGTGGTCGATGTGAGTAGGTAACCGGGTACAAGATGTGAGTTTTTTAAATGCCCGTTGGCTTTTGTCGGGCGCTGTTCCGTCCCCCCACCCCGGGGTCTTAGGAGCCAGAGTAGCGTCCTAAAACAGACTTTCTCTAAGGGATGCTGTGAATAGGTCTCCAAGGAGGGCACGCTCAGTTTCCTCTCTCCTGGCTGGGGACTCAGCGCTGCGGAAGAGCCCGGAGGCCCCCCTCTAAAAGCACCTCCGGGGGCCCCAGCTCTGTCCATCTGAGGCTCCTCCCCTCAGCACGTGGTTGACCCTGTGAGTCTTTGGTGCAGTTTATCTTGGAAAAGGGAGGAGGGAAAGAGAAAGCGCCTGAATGGAATGGTATTCGTTTTGAGGAACCTATGTTTGAGCACTCTTGGAGACAGAAAAATACATGGCTAGGTGGAGCCTCTCACCTGGACCATGAGGAATAGAATGGAGAGAGCATCCTTCTGGTCTTGAAGAGTGTGTTATCAAGTGAGGATGTCAAGGGCTTGCCGACGATGCAAGGCCATTTTTCTTTGGATTTCTCCACCTCAGAGAGAAATCATTTTTAGGTTACTGCTTAATATTTCAGGTGAAATTGGTGACACAGAGGTTGATCTCTATCAGAGCAGGAGAAATTATGTTCAAATGTCCGACTCCACGTGGAGGGGTGGGCTATGGGATAGGTATTATATAAGTTACGTATCTTGAATTAACTTGGGTTAACTGTCCCAAGTTCTGTTTATCCCCTGTCTGCCGGGTCCCCACACACTCTCCCGTGGGCCCACGTCCTCACTTGTCCACAGCGAGGTGAGTCTTGCTACAGCGGCGCCATCGTAGGGAGTTTTGTTGTTGTTTGGGTGTTGATGAGCTTTTACTTGCGGGTGTCAGACACGCGGTATCTGACACTTGCTGTGAAGTGTGCAGCTCGATCCCGCATGGAGAGCTCTGGCCCCGCAGAGGGAACGGTGTGGATCGCGGGGTCGTTCTCTCCACGTTGTGTATGTTGAACATTGTCACAGCAAAAAGTTTTCAAGTACTTGAATTTTATGTCGTCATAGTGATTGTGGGTGGTAATCAAAGACACGAGTCCACGCTGAGCAAAGTGAAAATTTGGCAGCTTTTATTGCTCCCTCGGAGGAGTTTAAAACTCCCCTTGGGGGAGTTTTACTGGTTTGTGAAATCTGAAAGTCGGAGATCATCAGTTGCCTCTTACTCTTCGGAGTGCACTTGGGGCTGGCGTCGACTGGGGAGTGTGGGGAGACTTCTGTTCACCGGCTTTGTCACTGGCGTGAAGGTTCGGTTGCAGGGCACACGGCCGTGTTTTCATGTCATGCCCGTTGCAATAATTTGTAGCTAATTAGCTCAGTCTCCTCCCAGCTCTTCCCAGAAGCGCACTGTCCGTATTTTCGGCCTTAACGCCGGCTGCTCCCGGCAGAGTGGGGCCGATGAGACCGCGGGAGGAGAGCTGGCCTCACATGGTGCTCTGTTCACCCCACAGGTTTGACACCCATTCTGGACGACACGCTCTCGGCTTTGGTGACCTCTCGGGCCACACCCACGCGGTCTGACCAGGAACGCGACCCCATGCTGCAGCAGCCCTGCACCCAAGTCCCCACGTCCCAGGTGAGCCGTGCGGGCTTCTGCGCTTCCGTTCATTCCTGCCGGTCACCTGCACGTGGCCCGGCAGTGAGTGTGCAGCGGCGAGAACGCGTAGGTAATTTCTCCCGGGA
>NW_011896376.1:0-336 GCF_000151845.1 Pteropus vampyrus | reverse complement strand
TGTGTGACCAGCGTGTGTTCCGAGCATCGGCATTTCCCCGGTTTTGAGCAGACGTTAGGATCACGTGGTCACCTTCGGACTAAAATCGCACCAGCTCAGCACCCGCAGTCCCGTAGGAGAGGTGCATGCCGCGGGCCGACCTGCGTCTCGGCTGCCGTCCTGTCTGCCCGGCGCTGCTCACGGCCCCTGGTCTTTGGGAGAAGCGCGGACTCTGCTGCGTCCGAGCGCTTACTGTTGAGATTTTTTAAATCCTAATCCTGAGTTTTTTTTGGTATTTCACACTTGCTTTGCAGGGTTGGCCGCCGATCCGGAGAAGGTTTTACAGCGGCGCCCCTC
>NW_011896375.1:0-4569 GCF_000151845.1 Pteropus vampyrus | reverse complement strand
GTTGACCTAGACAGTAAAACGTATTGAGTCTCAGTTTCTTTACCAAAACTTACTGAGTCTTCTGGTTTCTTCAAAACCAGATAATTAAAAAAAAGAAAGAAAGAAAAGAAAATGCACGCAATTACACGTCAACTCCAAAATTTGGCACCGCAAAAAAAAAAAGAGACTAACTGTAGAATTTAGAGTGGCAAAGAAGTAGGCCACAAATGGAAGTTGATAGCAAAGGGATCAAGGAAGACCATATCTCTCTGTTTTGCCCATGATATAATGAGAACCTTGACCAACAGCCTTTCTGAAGCCAAGATGCATTCATTCTGCTCAATAAATCAAGAAATCTGATCACAACAAGAAATTAAATTTTTTTTTTTGAAGTGTGAACTTGTGGGGTCTTCTCCTTGTTGCTGTTTTCATTTATTTATTTTCCAACCACTTTATTGAGGTGTGATTGTCATACATAAAAGCTGTACATAATTAACCTGAACAACTTGATAGAATAAGTTGCGTGGAGATGAGTACACACCCATAAAACCATCACCACAATCTATGCCACAGATACCTTTATCACTTCCAAAAGTTTCCTCCCACCCTTTTTATTTATTAGGCCTGACTTGTTCTTAGAAAACTCTTAGTGACTCACTGGCTGACCACTTTCTTTCCTAAAGGCAAACAACCTACCTTATCATTTTTCTGTACTTTCCCTGGGACTGTACGTCAGCCTCGTTCTTTTCTCATTTCTTCAAGCTTTATTACATTCTGGCATTAGGTTTCTTGGAGATTTTTCTTATAATCTTGTACAACATTCACTTTTGGTTATAGGAGCTACCTTTTGTCCGTTGCAAATGGTGCTTTGAAATCTGGGGTGATGGGCAAGTCCTTTTGTAGCTGCCCATGTTTTTTTTTTTTAATATTGTGTTGTTTTTCCTTTCATCAGATTTCCTGGTTATTATGGAGTCAAAATTTAACTTTCAGTCCTCTTGAACCATAATCCCTTTTAATGTCTCAAAGCAAAGGATAATTTTTTTTTTTTTTTTTAGTTTTTTATATGTACTTAGAAAGTCTAAGGTACATACCTCAACAATCCTTGCATTCTTCATCTTCAAACTCTAACTTTTGTCTTCACATATCCAGGGCTTCCATTGTACCAATTAGATCTTTTCTTTTCAGTCAAAATTAAACCCAGAGTATTGACTCTCTTGCTTTCATACACTTATTTAATACATAAGCATCAAGTCATTGCTATATTCCAGCAATGATAACATTAAGAGTTGTTCCTTAAAGACTTCGTCTACCTAAAAGATGAACGCATTCTCAAGGGCGATAAAAAATATATATCAGTTGTCTCAGCACTATTTGTTGATAACCTATTCTTTTCCCCATTGAATTGTCTTGACACTTTGTCAAAAATCAATTGACCATAAATATAGGAGTTTATTTCTGATGTCTTAATTCTATTCCATTGATCTATATGTCTGTTCTGATGTCAGTATCTCACTGTCTTGATTACACAAATAAAAGAATAAAGTTGAACACTGCCTGATACCATACACAAAAATAAACTCTAAATTGATCAAGTACTTAAATGTAAGAGTTAAAACTAAAAAATTCTTGTAAGAAAACAAAGAAGTAAACATTTGTGACTTTGAGTTTGGCAATAGTTTCATAAATATGACACTAAAATACAGCCTCGAAATAAAAAATAGTTAAATTGGAATTCATGCTACAAAAGATACCATCAAGAAACTGAAGACACCCCACAAAATGGGAGAGGATCTCTGCAAAGAATATACTTGATAAGGGACTTGTATCCAGAATATACAGAGAACTCTTACTATTCAACAAAAAAAGATAACTCAGTTTTTTAAATGGGCAAATGATTTCCATCGAAATTTCTATTTAAAAAAAAGCAATTGGTTAATAAGCACATTAGAAGTTGTCTAACATAATGAAACAGTAGGAAAATGCAAATAAAAATCACAATAATTACATAATTACACATACGACTTCACACCCACTAAGATGATTATTATCAAAATGACAGATAATAACAAGTGTTAGAAAAATTGGAACCATCATAGGTGGAAATGTAAAATGAAGCAGCCACTTTGGAAAAAGTCTGGCAGTTCCTCAAAATGTGAAACATAGAGTTTCCATATGACCCAGCAATTCTACTCCTAGGTATACACTCAAAAAAGAAAAAAAATGAAAACATATGTTCACACAAAATCTTGTATGAGAATGTTTACAGCAGTGTTATTTATAATAGCCAAAAAGTATAAACAATTCAAATGTCCATCAGCTGATGAAGAGATAAACAAAACGTGGTCTACCCATACAATGGAATATTATTTGACCTTAAAAAGGAATAAAGTACCCATACATACTACAGTATATATGAACCTTGAAAACATTACTCTAAATGAAAGAAGCAAGTCACAAAAGGCTACATATTGTATCCTTTCAGTTACAGGAAATTTCCAGAATAGGCAAATCCATAGACACAGAAGGTGAATTAGTGGTTGGTGGGATTAGGGGGCGAGGGTAATGGGGATTGGCTGCTAATGTGTATAGTTTCTTTTGAGGGTGATAAAAATGTTCCAAAATTGATTATAATGACGGTTACACAACTCCGTGAATAGACAAAAAGCCACTGACTTACATGCTTTAAAACGGTGAATTAGGTCACACGTGAATTTTATCTCAACAGAGCTGGTTTTTTTTTAAGTATTAGACATGTTGCTTTTAGCAGATCACAACTCCCAGCAAAAGTCCAAGCACTAGAAGTCCTTCCATTCCTCCATGTTGCGTTTCCATGTTACTCTTATACCTAAGTATCATTCGATAAATAATTATTGAACGCCTGTTATACACTAATGTAGATGCTTCTAGAAATAAACAAGATAGACCCAAAGTTGACATCTGGTGGAACGTCCATTATATGTTTAAAAAGCATCAACCATAGCTTCTCTCACACCACACTCTCACATCTGCTGGCATTCCCTTTCTGCTCACCTAAATATGCTCCCTTGTGCTCTAAACCTCACCTCTAAGTGCAAAACCTTCACACCATTTTAAAATAATACTAATTAAACACTTCCAAAAATTAGTCATTAAATGCAAATTAATGAATGTGACCTATCGTCATGGGTTTCTTTTTAATGATGCACAGTGGGTTTCCACATGATGATATTTAGTTCAGATAATGTCATAGCCTGATTGTTTGTAGTTACCACCTTAGAAAATCAGAGTTTTATTGAATCGTTTTAGTTTCCCAAGCTTCCACCAACAATTTAGTGGGCACAAAGGAATAGCCATACAATTCATCCACATTCCTAATGAACTTGGAAATATGGGTGTAGAACTCAGTCAAGGTATCTTTAGAGCACTAAACTGTGCCAGCTCTGTCGTTATCCACGTCATGTCATCAGTCTAGGGGCAAACCTGTTGCGTCTTTTTATTATTTTCCTTTGGCCACATCTGAATGTCATTCTTTTGTTTACTCAGTTCATCAAAACAGAGAACAGAATGTGCACGGTGGGCCACAGCAGCCCAAGACACTCGACACACAGGGGAGAGGACAGAGCTCCTTCCTGAAGAAACACGTAGTCTAGTAGGAGAAACTAAGAGTGTGTTGGGTGTCAACCTGCAAACCTCTGCACACGAGTCCTCTCACAAAAGCCTGAGCTCTTGTTTCCAAATGAATCATAGTTGGTAATCAGTCCAGGATGTAGTTACGCACTGATCAATCTTAATAAATGTCTTTTATGTGATAAATTTTTCCTTAATAATTTCTTGTTATTTTATATGTATGAAGTCTTTCCCCTTCCAGAGAACAAGCAATTATTCACCTATAGTTTTTTGTAGGTTTTATTTTTAACCTTTTCTTTTTAGTTCATCAAAATTTATTTTGGTTTATGACGTGGGGTAAGAGATCCAAACTGATTTTTTTCCCCCTAAATATGTAGCCAATGTTTTCAGCACTATTTGGTGAATTATCAGCTCCTTCCCCTTTGAAGTTGCTTCTTTTATCATCTAATTAGTTTTAATCTATGATAAACCTAAACATTAATAAAATACAAATAATAATAATATCAACTTTACAGAACTATTTTAAGGGCTGAATGAAATAATATATGTATATAACTTACTCTATATATTGTCTAGTACACTAGGGCTCTCAACAAAAGATATTGATTAGCTTCGCCCAATGGAGATAGTGTTCTGTCCAATCTAATCTATCCCCATTGGGTGGAATGGATGGAGAGTGGAATGAGATGGAAGTGTTAGTCCATCTCTGCTTTTTTTTCTTCTTCATAGGAGTAGAAAAAGGAAGGCCCCAATTTCTCCCAAAAACTATTAACTTTTATAAATTTGCCAAAAATGGTAAAAATGGAATCAGCCTAGTTTGAATTTCATTTGCATTTCTTCGATTAGTTATAAATTAAGTATCCATTTATATTCATTGACATTTACATTTTTGTGTTAAATACATCTTCATATTGATTACACTTTTAAATTTTGAGTTACTTATATTTTCTTATTGATTTATAGATACTCCATTGATGTTTTATA
>NW_011896374.1:6038-6410 GCF_000151845.1 Pteropus vampyrus | reverse complement strand
CAAAATATCAGTTTGTATAAAATTAGAAGTTTTTAAGGAGGAAACAGAATCTTACGGGAATTATACCTGTCTGTCTATTAACTATCTATCTATCTGTCTATCTATCTATCTATCTATCTATCTATCTATCTATCATCTATCATCCATCCATCCATCATCTATTTATATTTATTTATATATCTATCATTAATCTATCATTATGATTCTATATCTATCAATCTATCTATCCTCTATCTGTCTATCTATCATCTATCTATCTGTCTACCTGTTTATCTATTATCTATCTATCTATCATCTATCTTTCTATCATCTTTCTATCATCTATCTATTCATCATTACATATATCCATACATATATGGATATATATGTGTG
>NW_011896374.1:0-868 GCF_000151845.1 Pteropus vampyrus | reverse complement strand
ATGCATGTTTGCTACCTTCTCGTCCCGTGGACATGACAAAGCTAACGCATATTTTCAAAGCCATTGCTAATAGTTTTGATCTGTAGCCCTGGACCTTAAGTACCAATACATCCACGATCTCTAGATTATGAAGAACCTGTGAAAGAGCTGTTTATACATGTGTTTCCACTCACACCGGTAGCTCCAAATATACTCGCCTGCTTCCACGTCGATGGCTCCAATGTCATTTTACCCAGTGACACAGGAATGGCACCATAGCAAGGTAGACAAGGTGGCTGAACACTTTACAGCAGCATGAGACTGCTATGTTTTTATTATGTAATTCAGGAGGGTTCCAGTTTTAGTGGGTCGTTTACCGGCGGCAAAAGGATTCAGCAGGATTCCTTCTGTGAGAACAGTCCACGATTCACTCTGCGGAGTCACTTGCCTTTCTGACATGCCTGAGAGGTATTTGCTACAAGCGACGGAATTTCCTGCGTAGAATTTTAAAAGTCAAAATGCTTGAAATGCATGTGAGTGTTTTGTTTATTCTGATTTATTTTGTTGGTCAGTCAGTGTTCTGTTGAGCAGACATGAGTTTCTGATGTTCAAGGACACCTTTTCACTATATACTTTGCAGTTTTTAGAACAACCTGTAATGCTTTTAAAGATCTATTATTCAAATCCGCGCCGTAGAAGTGGAGAAAATCTCATCTCTACATTCTGATTTTATGCATTGTATTAGATTATACATTTTAATATATGAGTTTATGTATATCCCTAATTTCTGTTCTACACATTTATTACAAACATGTGTGTATATATTGCCTATATATGTGTATCTGTATATATATTACACATATAATATATATATTCTTCCTTCTCTCCT
>NW_011896373.1:3196-3541 GCF_000151845.1 Pteropus vampyrus | reverse complement strand
TGGTTGGGATTCAGACCTTATGTAGAAAATGTGATTGTGGTCCATTTCATGGTGGGGAAGTTCTTGGATGGGCTCAACCAGAACTTGTTCACAGTCACCAGGCAAGAAGGAAATACCCTACTTGGGTGCAGGAGGCCAAAGCTGAAAGTCAGTTGGTCTGCTTGCAAGACTCAGTGGAAATCTGACTATGAGAGTGCCTCTGAAATTTGATGGGAGACTGTATGGAGTGACATTGGAACTCCCTGGGCACAAGCACCACTAGTGTCTCCTACACATGCTATTGGCAGCCACATGGTAGGAGCAAGAAGAGGTAAACACTGGTACCAGGAAAGAAAACCGATTCCT
>NW_011896373.1:0-1751 GCF_000151845.1 Pteropus vampyrus | reverse complement strand
GAGGGTTTGGAAACTTCTGTTGTTTATTTCCTTTTCCTACTTTTTAAGATAAAGTGTCTTGAAAACAGTATTTATAAATTAGCACATACGTTAGGTTGGACCATAAGAAAATGAGGTTTTTGTGGGTCAAAATAGTTAAACATTGGCAGTTTGATGTGGTTCAACATAACTTTTAAAAATAGCAATTCATTTTATTTATTAATTATATTTTCCTCTCACTCTATTACAATATGTCTTTTTGCCTTCATCATTTTATTGAAATTGTTTTTGCCAAAGTTTCTACTACCCTTTTGATTTCTTGATGCTCGATTTTCTCAACATGCCATAAAGATTAAGAAGAAATGCTCTAGAATAAAGTTTTCAAATGATTCTATCTTTTATAGCTGTATAAACTTGAGTAAGTTATTTAACTTCTCTGAATCTCAGTTTCTTCATCTGTACGATGACATAAATAGTATCTACTTCAACGAATTGTTGCACAGAATAAGTGAGATATTGCATTAACATACTAACTGCCTGGAACATAGTAAATATTCATTAAATATAAGTGATTACTATTAATTGAATTTTTAAAATGTGAGACACCTTTAACATAATTTTTTCTCAAAATATTTCAGTATTTTAAATATTTTAGATAAAGCATGTAATATAAGGACATCTTATAAAAAGTTAAGGTTTAAGTAAAAGTGACAGTCAATCACTACCTTCATACAGTCTCTTCTCTAGAAATCATTTATTATCAGTTGTTTAATACATATACCGACGTACTACCTATATGAACCTACATATAAAATGAGTTTAAGAACAGCAATAAAAACCCCATACATTTTACAATGACGTACCATTGTATAAGCTCTTGCTGCCATTACTGTTGACTTAAACAACAGATACTTATTTTCTCAAAGTTCTGGAGGCTAGAAGTCCAAGATCAAGTTGCCAGCATGGTTAGTTTCTAGTAAGAACTCTATTCCTGGCTTATACACAGCTGCCTTCTTGCTTTGTGCTCATGAGGTGGGAAGAGAGACAGCTAGCTCTTTGGTGCCTCTTATTATACACTAATCCCGTGGTGAGGACCTGCCCTTATGACCTCATCTAACTCTAATTATTTCCCAAAGACCTCATCTTCAAATACCATCACATTGGGGATTAGGACTTCAATATATGAATTATGAAAGGACACATTCAGTTTATAACAACCACTTGTATAAAAAATCATTTATGTACATACAATCTACTTACTATTACTACTATTTATTGGTTGCTGCTGACATATAAGGTTTTGTACCAGTTAGAAAAGGTGCCTCCTTCTGGTGGCAAAGTGCATACCACCCCTGCTAGATGTAGACAAATTAGAAAAAGACTCCTCTTCTGAATCATGGCACACAGCTTGACAAGTGGAGGCAAAGCTGGACATCATTCCCACTTATATTCCTGGCTGGGCATCGCTTTCGCGAAGTACAAACTTCAAAACATTACATGGTATCCCTGAAAATAGACCTACCTAATTCTTTTAAAATACTACATATTGTTTATGATTCTTTTAAAAATTAACCGTCTGCAATTTATTTTTATGTATGATAGGCGCTAAGTGTCTGACTTTCATTTTTGGTCTAATTTGATAGCTATCTCAACATCAAATAGTTGATGATTCATTCTTACTCACTGATTTAAAATGCTACTTTTATTCATATTGCAGTTCTAATTATGCTTTTATATACATGTGGATTCTTGATTAGATTTAATAAAAACTA
>NW_011896372.1:3277-5419 GCF_000151845.1 Pteropus vampyrus | reverse complement strand
AGAGGGGCAGAGTGTCTTTCTTTCTGTTTCTCCCTCTCCTTCCTCCCACCGCCACCTGTCCCTCTGCCTCTTATCTCCACTCAGGCTTCCATCTTGTTATAATTAGGCCAGGCCCCCAAATCTCAGAAAAGAAGTGACTGGGAAGTAGTGGGGTGCTGGCAGTGGTCCAAGACCTGTGAGTATGGCAGACATACATTGTAGTGGCCCCAAAGAGTCAGGCCCTTGAATAATCTCTTCCCTTCAGTGCAGGTAGTACCTGTGACTGGCTTCTAGCTGACAGAGAGTGGTGAAAGTGATGAATGTCACCCCTGTGATTATATTACAGAGAAAGAGAGTCTCCTTCTGGCCTTGAAGAAGGAAACCGCCATGTTGTAAGAAGGCCTGAAAGGGGGCCACATGCAAGGAACTGTGGAGCAGCACCCAGGTGACAGTCAGCAAGAAAGTGGGACCCTCAGTCCTACAGCTACAAGGAACTAAATTCTGCCAACAACCTTGTGAGTTGGGAAGAGGACCTGAATCCAAAATGAAATATAGCCCACTGATGCCCTGATGGCAGCCTTGTGAGACCCTGAGTAAAAGACCCAGGTAGGTTGCACCCAGACTCCTGACCACAGAAACCGTGAGATCACAAATGTGTGTTCTTTTAAGCTGCTGAGTTTGTGGTCAATGGTTGCGCAACAAAAGAAAAGTAATACAGAGAGATGATGTTAGTTACAGTCTCTATGAAGTAAGCATTGTGTGGGAACTAAATAAGAACCCTGGGCGTAGCATGCTGGGAATTAGAGTGACTAAATAGGTTGTGGAAGCAGAAACCAGATAGTGAAGGTCAGAGGAAGGTGCCACCTCAGGGAGACAGAAATGAAGTCTGTGGGAAGTGGAACTTTGCCTGTGAGCTGTAGATAGCAAACCTGTCCTACAACTGTAAATCTGATAAGGAGATTCCAACGGTACTGTGTAAGGAGACTTGGGAAGTAGGTGGGGGGATGAGAGGACAAAGAAAATCAACTTTTTATAAATATCAGGAAATATCCAGGAATAGCGTGAACAAATTTATAAAATTTAAATGGGAGACTGAAAAGAAGGCTTCCCGTTGCAAATATTAAATACTTTTCTATATATTAATCTACAAATTTAATGCGATTCTGGTAAAAATCTTAATGGAGTTTTATTTGGAATTGGACAAAAGAATTCTAAATTACTCAGAAGAATGATCACTTACGAGTATCTAATACATGTTTTGAAAAAGAAGGGTAATGAGGGAGACTTCGTCTTATCAGAAAATGAAACACATCTTCTTAAAGCTATAATACTCATAATTATATAGTAGTAGTTCAGGAATAGGCATGCGGATGATGGCACAGAAGAATAGAAGTCCAGAACAGACTCAAGGACATGTATATGTCCACCCTTGTGCACTTGTTTTGTGTTGGTATATGATAAAGATTTTATTTCTAATTATGGGGGAAAGGCAAATTATATCACTATCTCATATACGCCGCATACAAAAATAACTTTTGATTAATTTTATACTTAATTGTAAAAGATGAAAATTTATAGGTTAAACAAAATTTTGGTGTCTTGGTTTTAGAAAAGGAGTTTCTACGGTGATACCAAAACCAAGAATCATAAAAGAAAGCGTTGTTACAGTCGATTACACAAATGATGCGAACTTCTGTAAGATATAAAATTCCACAAAATACCTGAAAGGCAAACAAATAGAAAAATAATATGTAACATAAATGCCAAAGTATTGTTAAGCTTTGAGCTTTTACAGATCAGTTTGAAAAGATAAACAATCAGTTGGAAAAATGAGCCAAAACTAAAAAGAGGCAATCACAAAAAACACCAGCTTGTGCGTTTGCTTTGCTCCATGTGCAAATACCAATTTCTGAGGCTTCCAGGAGCAGCAATGTTGGGGGTACCACACTCGTGGCCAGTGTCACATTATTTTGGGGGAGAGGTACAATTTTAATCACCTTTTTGTCGAGTTTCATTTTCATCCACATTACTCAGGAATTTCTAGCTAATGTTCAGACTTTTCTTTTATTAAATAATCTCACTAAATGGAGATATTATATCCACCCACACTTTCACCCCAATGAATGCATCTGTTGCTAAAGCCAATTTTATTAAAAGAATTAT
>NW_011896372.1:0-2772 GCF_000151845.1 Pteropus vampyrus | reverse complement strand
GGGGTTAGATTTATAGGTATGCACATGTGAGAACCCAGAGCAGGGGTGGTTCAGGGGGTTTGTAGGGGCAGCTGGCCATGATGTTGCCTAATTCTGTCTATACCCAGTGGCAGGTGATACTTGGAGACATTCAGGTTATACTATAATTACGTGTGGGTATAAAACAACTCTGTGTGTCTAATGCCTCAAAAATACTGAACATACACTCTATTCTATTTTTAAGCACCGACATCAACCTTGTTATGTCTGTCATTTTATAGTTTAAAGATGGCACCTTGGGGCATGTTCTTTGTTATTTCCTATGTACTCATAGCCAGTGTAAGGCCTCTTGGATTCTCTTGACAGCCACTTGCCAACTCAGCCATATATGATGTAAATTCTTTCTCCTCTTTATTTAAAATCGAATATGAAATTGATCCTCTCAAATGAAAACTTTAAGTGACTGCTAATTATATAGAGATTATCTTTTATCTTTATTTCTGCTTCCTAGCACAGTGCCTTCCTATAGTTCATGTATCAGATATTGAACAAGGAGGAGTAACCGAAACTCCAAAGTAGAAGAGTATGGTGGGCACTGCTTATTGTCGCCCTATACTCATCCTCTCTCCTGTCCACTCATCTTCCCCACTAAAAGAAGTCCAGTTTATTCAGGAGCTAGGTAAGACCCATTGATTCAGCCCCTATCTTAGTCTCAAAATAGAAAACATGATTAGTCAAAATCAACCACAATAATTCATTTTGCTTGGCCTTTAGTTGGTTGATCGATGGCATGTGGTCTTGTTTTGGCTAGCGAGAGATAAGGGGACGTCTACTCAAGTAAGCTTAGTTTCCCAAATGAAAAGACAAAGTCTCTCAAGAAGGAGTTTTTCTTTTACCCCTTTTACTTCGCTGTAATGGGGAGGTAATGCCTGCAAGAACAGTGACCATGGGATGATAAGCATGAGGATGCTAAGATCATAGATCAGCAAAATAAAGAGCACCTTGGTCTCTGAGGACATTGTGAACAATCAAATCCTTCCAGTGATTGCTTATTTCCATACTTGGTGCTACGTGAGAAAAATGAGTTTCTCTTTTTTTAAGGCCACTCTAAGTTGTGTTTTTGGTTATACCACCAAAAGCATTCCTAAGTGGGGTGTGGAACAAATAAAATAAGTGACTTCATTATCCAGGAGCATGAGCTCTAGAGCCAGATTGCCTGGATTTGTGTCTAAGCTCTTCAATGTACTAGTTTTGTGACATTGGCTGGATTAACCTGTCTGTGCCTCAGTTTCTCCATCTGTAAGATGGAGATAATAGTACCTACTTCATAGATTGTTCAGTGTAGTCCAGAAGAAATATCAAAATGTCAGCTTAACTTCTTTATGGGGTCATAGCAATACACAGGTGTCCGGAGCTGGAAAATTGTACCTAGATTACTTTTAATAGAAGAATGCAAAATCTCTGCTAACACATCATTTTAAGTAAACTTGGACTGGGAAATGGCTTGTAAAAATTTTTCAACCCTTCTCATATTTATTATGGCCAAATGTAAAATTGTTAGTCTCTGGGATTGTCTAGAAATGTTTGGGATTTTCCACTCTCATAAAACAAAGGAGCAGAGTTATTCCACATGTAAGTCTTAGGCTTAGTCTGCTCAAAAGAGTGGAGCCTGCCTGTTCCAAACAAGCTCATGTTTCTTTATGTGGCCACCTTTTCTCTCAATACATTATTCCTTCCTAAGTTTCTATTTTTCTTTCAAAATTTTTTCTAATTCTGAAAGAGTTGGCTTTTCTGCCTGTATGTTTCTTATAGTTGTATCTTTTTTAAAAAAAAAAAAGATAATCATCAAACAATTTATGTTATTGAAGTGTCATCAAAAATACAAAGGAAGTAGAGACACTAGTCTTTGCTCTCTTGCTATTTATAGTCTTGTATGTCAGAGTCTGAGGTCACTCAATATTCTACTTTCATAGGTGGGTTTATCAAAAATAATGTATTAGATATCCATATCGTGATTGACCAAAAAACTCAGAGGTCTTCCTCTGCCATTTCTGATGAGCAGGTGGTTACTTGAAGAGGAAAGGCAAAGACCCATTTAAATTTGGTGCTCATGAGTACACTTGGAATTGTCTCTTATAGGGCATTCAGGCTTCTGACGCCAAGTGAGTTGTGTTTATCTGCCAAGTAACCCTATGGCAATGGAGTGTTAAATTTAGAGGTGAATCCAACATTCTCTTTGGGGTTGCCTCCCACTTGACTAAGAGGAGAAAGTTAGGTCTGGATTTTGGCACCGCT
Organism: Pteropus vampyrus; assembly: GCF_000151845.1. Lineage (NCBI taxonomy): Eukaryota > Metazoa > Chordata > Mammalia > Chiroptera > Pteropodidae > Pteropus > Pteropus vampyrus. The sequence continues at coordinate 498 of NW_011896372.1, read as the reverse complement.
GAGAATATGGAAGCAACCGCAGGCCAGCTCCTCCAGGCTTCTAATCATAGCTTGGATGTCATTTGCCCTAGGCAGCAACAAGGATTCATTAAGCCCCGTCGGGGTACATGGTGTTGGATTAAGAACTCAGATTATGCTGAGGCTCTGACTCTGGACTTCAGTCTTATACTTTTGTTCAAGGTAACAAAACATTCACAATTAATATTGTTCTATTTAGTTTCAGAACTCCCTCTGCCTTCTAATAACATAATGCTCTGATGATGACTAAGGAAACAATCATTCCAGTCAGCCAACATACCTATCCTGTCCTCTGGCACAGAGGCCCAAGTGTCTGATGAGTCAGGGAAGAAGAATTTAAATATGGTAAAACCACCTCTGTTTGAAACTCAGTGACCTGAACCCAGACATTTACAGATAGAAGCAGAGTATGTGAGAATCAGAAGGTAATTTAGTGATCACTTTGGCCAGTTGTACTCGAACTGTAGCATCTACCAGCAT
>NW_011896371.1:3499-3799 GCF_000151845.1 Pteropus vampyrus | reverse complement strand
CACACTTTCAGAAAGACCCAGGGGAACTTTGAGACCTGTGGCCTGAGTTAATTAGGGTCAAGAGGGCCACGATAAGAGAGCAAAGTCCCATGAACAACCCAGTGTGGGGCGTTAAGTGGCGGCGATGTTGTGGGCCCCGAAGCAGCTAGGGGTCACTTACGCCTGTACAGCTGAGTTTCCTGACGATAAGGCAGGAGCCGGGCCTTCCCCTTGGCCCATAAGGAAGGGGCCCTGATGCATGTGTCCGACCAGGAAATGGAAGAGGCATGGAGGCAGGAGGAAGCTGCAGTGTTAGCTGCA
>NW_011896371.1:0-2084 GCF_000151845.1 Pteropus vampyrus | reverse complement strand
GGAACTGATAAGTTCCCTGCTAAGCTGAGAACCTTAAAACCTTGATTTCAAAAACCAACCAAATTCTATTCATGGTGTGAAGACAAAAAGTGTGACTTGGCCAAGCCTTGTCCTGAGCTCTTAGTTTAGGGAGACAAATATTTAGGACTCCCCAGGTGTCTCATCTTGTCCGTATAATTTCCTGTATGCACTCCATTGTTATGGAGCCTGCACTTTAATGGGGAAAAGAAACTCTAATATATATTGAAATATTAAAGTTGTTGAGAATATTGTAAAAAGGTTTATAGTTTCTGTTTGTTTACTCCAAGCATTTGCATAGTGTCTTGTAAAGTTGGTTTAAAATACAATATGTTAATAGAAAATTTGAGGTTTAGTAAGCCAACAGATCAGGAAATGATCTGCCATTGAAAAGATAGTTTGTTACTCACAGTTCCCAGAGAAGGCAACACAGCACACCTCACAAGGCCACACCTGGAAGAACCAGAGTGGATCAGGAATCAGAGGGAGTGGAGGGCACTATGAGAGATTTTTCGTTCTTGAAAAGACATAGGCAGGAAAGAAGGTGTCCCCTTGCTTCTAGCTTGAGTGCTAACTATGCAGACGAGATAGCTGGAGTGGAGGCAGCCCTCCTGTAACCATTAGAGAATGACACCAACATTCTGCTAATGGTGAAGTGGAGAGGTGGGTGAGATCTGAGTCACTGATGACATTTTTGGGCCACCAGACCACCTCTGGATCTCATATCTCTCACATCTTTAAACATTAAACATTAAATGTCTTTGTATTTGAAGCTACTCTTACTAGGCTTTTCTGTTACTTCAGCCAAACACAAATCTAACTGATACAGCCTTCAAGACTTAATTAAAAATTATTTGTCCTGAACTAATTCCCCAGCAGACTTGAGTCTCTGCCCCTGTCCCCCTTCACTCATGAAAGCAGCTCATGAGCTATGATGAGCTGGCTGGCTGGCTGGCTTGTCTTTGGTCTGTGAAAAACTCTGCCTTTTCTGCACTGTGCACTCTGAGCCTGCACACAATGGGCCTTCAGGACACCTCAGTGACCTCGCCATACCACCCCTACTATGGTCAGAAGCCTGTAGCCATCAAAAAAGCCTGTGGATTCACTTTGGCCCAAGTACTGCTTCTGGCCCCAAGAGGCTTCTACAGCCTCTCCAGTGTGAAGCGTGAGATCCCAGTTGTCAGATATCACCTTGCATGTACCTTCAAGTTTTGAACTGATGATTTTTTTGTCAGCTTGGTCTCTCTTGCGTCAGCCAGAGGAGGCCGCAGTGTGGAGAAAGGAGTACACGAGCTGAGTTTCCAGGAAGCCATGGAAAAGGCAGTGATAGATATATCCCATTCTAAACTGAGTGAGGTTTCTGCATGTTCTAAAAAAGATTACTGGTGTGCAAGTAGAGAGTAGGATCCCCCAAAGCCCAAAGGAAGGTGATGTTCCCAGGAATAATGGGGGAGGGTAAGCTCCAGATGCTGGCCTGTGAATGGGGGACTGTTTGTGTGGTCATATGAGCATGATTATGTAATTGCCAAACAAAAAAAAAAAGAGAACAGACTGGTGGGTGTGGGGGATCTGGAAGGGTGTAGTGGTGCCGGTGAAAGAAGACCTTTTTTCCTTTCAGTGTAAATTGTTTCCGGGAGTCTCCTAAAGGCCACATGGCAGTTACCAAATCTCAGGCACCCACAGTACCTCAGTCATGAGGCTGGGACTTTAGCCCCGTCACATGGACAAGACACATCATACAACAAAATCTGGGTGTGCGGTCTGGCTCTTCACTTCCTCGCTATGTCCCAGTGATCTCCCTTCTTTGAGCCTTGGTCTTCCCCTCTAAAATGGGACATCAGTTACTCCTTTAACAGGGTTGATCTCATGAGAAATAATTTGAGTAATGTGAATGGCCCAGCCTATAGGCAGCCCTCAACAGATATGCTGGGATCCATTGGAGCTCTACATTAGACTGGAGTTTTGCAGTGTTATCTGGAAGTCTTCCTGAAGCTAGCCTAAATCTGTACATTTGCAGTTCCAGGGTGCTCCATTTAGCCAGCTAGAAGGAACAGTTTGAACTTTTT
>NW_011896370.1:5272-5693 GCF_000151845.1 Pteropus vampyrus | reverse complement strand
AAATAGTTTCTCTCATTCTGTGGGTTGTCGCTTTCTTGATGGTACCCCTTGGAGCACAGAAGATTTAAACTTAATTAAATTTAATTAAATTCTGACGATTTTTCCTTTGGTCGCCTGTGCGTTCGGTGTGCGGTCACCACGTTTCGCTCCCGTTTCTGCGTCGCGTGGTTGTGTAACCCCACGCTCGGGGCGCAAGGCTCTTTCCCGCCCGGCTTCGGCCCTCCGGGTCCGGCGCGTTCTCTCCCTCTCGCCGCAGCAAGAGCCCCAGGACTCGCCCTGCGCGCTTTGGTCACAAGCTCCCTGATCTTGTGGGCATGTTCTGGCCAAGTCCACTTGGCGTCCTTCCTCTGTGGTGACCTACAGCACGGATTCTGGCAGTGGACTCCGGGCTGTGGCTCGAAGCCCCACCGCACACTGGCTA
>NW_011896370.1:0-4102 GCF_000151845.1 Pteropus vampyrus | reverse complement strand
CAGAGCAGTTCGCCTTCTGGAAGCGGTTCGCCACGGCGCAGTCCAGGCACGGCTTGCATTTCTGAAAGCCCCAGTCCTCCTTGAACCGATGCGGCCTGCACGTCACGCACTGGGCGTCCTCCCCGTAGCCAAAGCCACATTCCTGCGGGGATTAACAGGCAAGAGAAAGCTATTCAGACACCGCGAGCGTGAAGAAAAGGAAAGACGCCCGGGATGAAACGAAGACCTGGTCTGGTAATTACTGAGTGCCGGCCTTCAAAGGCAGCTCTCTCAGCAAGTTCGAATGTGTCTCCCACTGCTAATAATCTCTCTTACTATGAGAAGTCTCCTTAGTCATCCCCTTTATTCAAGAAGCCACGAGTATTTGAATAATAAAGCTTCTCGGGGGGCGGGGGGGCCCTCGCTGCTGCATCATTGCAGTTTATGGCAGAATTATGGCACTTCTCGCTTTTCTAATTGAGCCGCTCTTGTGAATGTTTAGAAACTAAAAGTCAGGGAAGTATTCCGACACTTCTTCACTTATAAGGGCAGAAAATAAGTCCTTTGATATCAACGGTGGTATTTTAGAAAACGACGATAAACTCGCAAGAAATTTCAGAAGCTTACAAGCCTGGAAGTCCATCGGGGAGGGAGCACCTTGAAATGCTCAGCACTCGGACACTGTCCACAGCAGGAAGAGCTTCACCTATTTCTTAAGAGAATACCACTTTCGTTTTCTGATAAAACTGTGCTGAAGGGCTTAAGCTTCTCTGGATTCGAATGTCAGAACACAGCACTGTTTTCCAAGGGCGGGAAAAGGAACGGCTGTTTGACCCATGTTAGCATCCTTTCCACAAGTTCGAGAACTAAATAAACTACAGCGGATCATATCATGTAATGATAACGCAACCACAAAAGGAATGATGCGGATTTGTGCTCGTGATAGTTTAAAAAATAAGTTATAACACAGAATTAGAAGCATGAGCCCCTTTCTCACAAAGATACTAATGATGAGTACTAACATGTACTGGGTGCTTACTCTATGCCAGGAACTTCATATGCATTATCTCTTTAATTCATACTCTTTCCCAATGAGAAAAGCACTATCATTATTCCCATTTCACAGACAGAGGTATGGAGCTTTCCAGAAGGTACGTACCTTAGCCAAGGGGATAAAGCTAATGTTAGAACCAGGATTCAAACCTACCCAAAGTTTAATTCTAGAGTCAGATTTCACACCACGACACTGTGGGTGGTGTCTGTCGGGAACTTTATCTGATGTGTACCTAGGAAGATGTCTGAAAGATAACATATCAAATGTTATCACCGGTTGCCTATACTTTGTGACGGTAACCTTGGTCATTTAAAAAAAAAAAAAATCAGCAGCTTAAAAACTGGGGGAAGAGCATGTGTACCGAGAGCAGGCTGAGCAGACCCCCAAACAAGGCGGGATGCACAGAGCAGGGAAGGGCTCTGACAAAATCCCCAAGCCTCAGCCCCTTCATCTGCAAACTACAGATGCCAGAATGCAGATCCCAGCTAGTTCAATATTCCCGTTCCTAGAAAACTTACATATGTTAATTTCTCATCCATATTTACATACTCAACTAAGCGATACTTAGTGGCCCAAAATTAAACCAAAACCAACACAGAGGATAGTATTCCCTGGACTCAGTATTCTACTCGATAAAGAATATTAGTAATAAGACTTTAATCCAGATTTCCTTTACTGATGAGCTCATCTGCATTTCGGGGGAGTGGTACCTTGCCTCCTCTTTTCCGTTACTCTGCATGTCTTTCACCTTGAACGTGCACGACCCAGAGTAGGGGACAGAAGACAGCAGAGGACTGCCGTCCTTCTTAACCCCGGCGCTCTGGCCGGTTCAGACAGTGGTCCAAACCAAAGGCAGAGACAGGAGGGAGGAAAAAAAACAACATCTGATCTGGAGAACTAATTCACAAATTAGAGTTTCTTTAAAATTGTTAACAGGGATGACGGGGAGGGAGATTTGGTAGAATTATGAGGTAGTCTCGATTTTTGTAATTTTGTAATAATTTTTTTTTTTGCAAAAAGCATCTATGTCTCTAGTAATCAGGAAAAAAATAAATATACATATCCACAAAGAATTTCCTGGGACATGTACTAGCTCTCTGCGAGAAGGCCATCGTTTGTTATTGATTGATTGATTGATTGATTGATTGATTTTTGGTGCTCTATCCTTGGGCAATGTGGTTCCACGCAGGGACAGAAGTGTGTCTACACTGAGCATTCATTGTTGAGAGAGCCCCGTGCATCCACGAGCTTCCTTAAGCATGGCAGCGGGCCTCCCTCCCCGTCTCCCAGGATCAAGGCATATGAGGGATGCTCGGCGGTGAACCTCGCTGTTCACAGGCTCAGCGTTTCAATGTCAAAGGCAGAGGCAATGTTTCAGATGCATGCTTTGATCCAGGCAGCTTGGACCGTAAGGGTCTTATAGACAAGTTAAAACAGCAAAGAAAAAAAAAAAAATAGGAAGAGAGTAGAGGAAAGGAAAATAAAGGGAAAGAGAAAGGAGAAAGAGACATTTACTCCCAGTGCGTTAACTGGGAGTAAATGTCTGAAGTTTTGCTTTTCAAGCCAGGTTGACAGAGGAGAAGTGTGTATGTTCGTACAATAGAGCCCAAAACACACCTGTCTGAATGCCAACTCTGCTGCTTGTCAGCTGTGTTATTTTGGGAACTCTCTGGTTCCCAGTCTCTTCATCTGTGAGGTGGGGATAATAATGTCTGCCCTACAGCATCGTTTTGAAGGATGTTCAGAAAAACACATAAAGTCTCTAAATAAGTCTCTAAACTGTAAATCAAGCAGAGTGGGCATTCATCAAATAAATGATACCCATGACTATCGTTATTTTAGACTTTCTACAACCCAATAAATCAACTTATGTGATTCAGGTAGAACCACTGAGGAACAGGGAATCTTCAGACTCCTATTGTTTCTAGGTTACTTGAAACATCACTTTCCCATGTTTTAACATTTTCACTGAACAAAAATTTTTCAAAAAAGAATCGTAATTACCTGCCTTTCAAAGACTGGTACATAAAATAAAAAAGTAATTTAACCTTACCTGCTTGAGCCAACAGTTGCATTTTGCCGTAACACTAAAAACTAGGGACCCCTGTGTGTATGTGGGCGGTTTCGCCGGCTGTTTTAACACCCAGCCAGGCAGTCAACCATCATGCCTTGCTCCTGCTGAGTCATCGCTGCCTCTAACCATTCACTTCCTCTCTCCATTCCTGAGAAACTAGATTAAATGATCCAAACGGAAGTGAAATTGGAAGAAATATAAATGGGTGTTTTGATGGTCTCATCTCTTTTGAGAAAAAGCACAAACTTTAGTGCCGAGAGACCTTTGTGCTCATGTTTCAATTCCTGCCTATTGTAGAGTTTACATTGTACATAAGGACCATTTTGATCAATGCGTTTTTGCCATAGGTCATTTTGTGTCATTTCCATGTCATCATATTCTGCATAATGAGGATTTCACACACACGAAATTTTTTTTTGGTCTATTTTACACTGGCTCAAAAAAGGCTCCAAATGCCATCAAAGTTTGTCTACATTATCTGAATATTAACTTATTCTTTCTGCTTAGAATTTGTGTATTGGTGACAATTTGTGTATCGGTAATTTGTGTGGTAGATTTAGGTGAAGGGTTGAATAAAGCTTTGTATCTATTACTACCACGAAATAACGCCAAAATATATGAACCACACAGTCTCCTGTATCCACGATAGTCTAGGAAATTTATGAGATGACCATTCTACATGTTTAAATTAATGAGAAACCTTAAATTAACTAGAAATTCAGAGAAGTTATTTCCCAGAAATTAAATCACAGTAGAGCGTCCGTGGCAGGCACCTCTTTCAGGACTGTCCTATTGTAATTATTTAATTATTTGAAATCCAGGCTATAAAGTAAATAGTATTTCCGACCCGAGGTTAGGAATCTGTGGATTTAGAGAGTCAACTAGTTACATGCGGATTTCTGACTGTGTGGGGTCGGCGCCCTAACCCCTGCGTTGTTCAGGGGTCAAGTGTAAATATTAAATTACCGCCAATATAAATGTCTACTTTGATGTTT
>NW_011896369.1:3940-4473 GCF_000151845.1 Pteropus vampyrus | reverse complement strand
TCATGTTTGTTAGACCCTTGTATATCTTCTTTGGAAAATAATCTATTTAAGTCTTTGCTCATTTTTAAATCAGGTAATTTGTTTTTCTGTTTTTAGTTGTAGAAGTTCCTTATATATTTTGGATATTAACCCCTTATTAGATATATTATTTGCAAATGTTTTCTCCTATTCTGTAAGTTACCCTTTTACTTATTGTTTCTGTATAGTAGATACTTTTATATTCACTACTGCAATTGAGTAAATTAATAATTGGATAAATAGTTAATATGGCTCTATCCTCAAATACACAGTGAAATACTTAAGAGCCTTTTTTTTTTTGTCTTTGTTATCTCCAGCATCAACACAATGCCTGCCTGTGAATATTTGTTGAATGAGAGAATAGTGTGAGCCTCAGAGGTTAAGTGGCTTTCTCAAAGTTGCACCACTACAAGAAGCAGTATAAGAATTTGAATTCGGGGCTTTTGGATCCAACATCGGTTTTCTTTCTACTATACCAGAGAGTCTCAAATCACTCTCAAACTTCTTCCTGATCC
>NW_011896369.1:0-995 GCF_000151845.1 Pteropus vampyrus | reverse complement strand
AAACTTGAAGAAATAAAGATGGAAATATTCCCTAACCTGGCAAAGGAAATAGGCATACAAGTTGAAGAAGTGCAGAGAGTGCCAAACAAGATGAACGCAAGGAGGCCCACACCAAGACATATTATAATTAAAATGTCAAAGATTAAGGACAAAGAGAGAATCTTAAAAGCAGCAAGAGAAAAGCAGTTAGTCACCTATATGAGAGCTCCCAAAAAACTGTCAGCTGGTTTCTCAACAGAAACTTCTCAGGCCAGAAAGGATTGGCACAAAATATTTGAAGTGGTGAAAAGCAAGGACCCTCAACCAAGATTACTCTACCCAGCAAAGCTATTATTTAGAATTGAAGGGCAGATAAAGAGCTTCTCGGACAAGAAAAATCTAAAGAAGTTCATCAACACCAAATCAGCTTTATAAGAAATGTTAAAGGGAGTTCTTTAAGAAGAAGAAGAAAGATAAAAAATATGAATAATAAAATGGCAATAACTACATATCAATAATTGCTTTGAATGTGAATAGATTGAATGCTCCAGTCAAAAGATAGGGTGGCTGAATGGGTCAGAAAACAACGCCCTTACATATGCTGCCTATAAGACTCACTTCAGATCAAAAGACACACAGGTGAAAAGTGAAAGAATGAAAAGAGATATTTTATAGGGGAAAAAGGAGGCTGGCATGGCAATACTTATACCAGGCAAAACAGACTTTAAAAGAGGCTATATAACAAGAGACAAAGAAGGACCCAGTAATTCCACTTTTGGGTATTTATTTGAAGAAACCCAAAATACTACTTTGAAGGGACATATGAATCCATGTGTTCATTGCAGCATTATTTACAATAGCTAAAATATGGAGGCAATCTGGGTGTTCATCAGTAGATGAATGGATAAAGAAAAGGTGGTACATATATACAATAAAATATCAGTCAGTCATAAAAAAGAATGAAATTTTGCCATCTGCAACAACATAGATGGACCTCGAGGATATTGTGCTGAGTG
>NW_011896368.1:3946-6195 GCF_000151845.1 Pteropus vampyrus | reverse complement strand
CAAAGTTTTTATTTTATTTATTTTCCATAGACTTTTAAACATATGTATGTAATAAATACATATATTTCTTAAACATATATATTTATTTAGTTACTTCCCCCCTCCTCATGGTAAGCATCTGCCCCGGGCTACCTCGAGCTCTCCCTGCAGTGCCTTCTTTCCTTGCTGGCTCATTTTATAATCAATTGCTTTCCTTGAATGCCAGCTGGTGTGCCTTGCAATGGAGATCTAACATGCATCAAATGCTCAATCAGTCCTCCGTGGTTGTCTTGTTTTCCAGACTGGAAAGCTCAGGCGGTGAGCCAAGGTTAATTGTTGTGTGCGGGTATACAGTGTATGTCGGTGGTGACAGTACATTTAAAACTTGTGACCAGCCTTTTTCCATGTAATCAACTTGCTCCCCATCTCACATGCTTCTTGCTACATGTGTCCTGATGTGACAGCAGGATAAGTATTCTGATTTGAAACTGTATGATAGAGAGTGCAAATTCAAGGATTGCAACCAACTAGCTATGAGAATGCAATGCTGAAACACTTGTCGTCAAATAACAACAAAAATCTCACCTTGGAATATTGGAAATTTCTAAGGACGTTGGTGCACACTGTCACAGCAGACAGCTCTAAAAGTGCTCCAACAGGGGGACCAGAGAATAAATGGAATTAGACAGTATTTAGTGAAACTGTGGCAGCTGAAACAGATAAGTAGGAGGGATGCTGGCAGAAACGGAACCGGACTGTGAAAGAGGTAAGGGAGGGGCGGATAGCTAGGAAGGCAGAGGCCAGCGCAACAGCAGTGACAAATGAAAAACAAAATTAAAAATTTAAGAGCTATTACATTGAATTTGTTCCAGCAAACATGTACTTTACAAACCGATTGTGACAGCCATCACCGTGACAGATTTTCTCCTGACCATTCAGAGTCAGTACCTTCGTCGCATTTTTTTCCTCTATCATTTTTTAAAGCAACCTCTCAAAGGAATATACTTATTTTTATTTATGCAGGATAGATAATACTGCTTTTGCAAATACTAAAATTTCTTAGCAAATAAAATCGTTTAGTGAGTTGAAAAGACTTGTAAGTAATGTTAATTCTTTTGCAAATAAGGATACTTAATTTTAGTTTCCTAAAAGAAATATTTATTATGATGCCTATTAGAAATTTAGAATAGTAAGCAGAGCAGGGAATCATCATATAGAACTGGCACAGATAAGTAAAAGACAGTCAAGTTCTTCATGCTCATTCAGAATCAAGCAGCTTACAAGTCAAGGTTTGCAGATGTCCAAATAGTAAACCTCCCAACAGCAGAATGTGCATAACTTTAAGCTCATTCTTTTAGAAGTAATGGAATCTATCTCACAGGCGACAAAATGTAAGGAAAGCACATGATCCCTCACAAAGGACTGGGTACAAGGAGCGAGAGAGATGTAGAGAAAATGACCACACAGCCTGCACCCCCTGCTGCTTCTGTCACCCAAGCCATGACTCGGTGACCTTCAGGAGCACAGCTCAGCTCACATTTTCTCTAATGAAAATAACGGTACTTACCTTGCTTTCAGAATTAATGAGACTATTTTCTTAGGAACTCATGGCTGCTAAGTACTAATTATTATTATTCTAAGCCATCCTCAGAATAAACCTTTTGATTCAAGCAATCCGGAGGAGGCAAAGAGCACAGGGAACAAAGAGGCAGATGTGCGGGCTTTTCTTAAAGACAAGAAGGATAGAGTCACAAGCAAGGTGTGGCTCTTAAAATTTTTCAGCTTTTTCTCTGACAATAGATCATACATGAAGGAACTGGAATTTCATTGTTGTTATTTATACCTAAACAGCAGAAAGAAAAAGAAGAAGGGGCATACTTCTTTAGTTTAATATCCCACCAGTCTCAAGGTGTCACATGTATCTCACTTTGCCAATGCCGAACTTACCCATGAAATTATATGCTGGGTCTGTGCAATTAAATGTTCTTTGTCATTGAATACATGTGAGGCCTCAGCCTCATCTTTTCAGGCTAGCATCGTGGTCACGGGGCATTATTCTGACAACGTTTCTGTCTCCAAGTGTCAGCAAAAGAGGATACTGGGATGCCCCTGCAAATTGCCCTTGACTTAAGCCCTCACTTACTTACATGTAATCCTTAAGGGGACCATCAGCTACTAAGAGAATACACTTCAGATGACTTCGCTCTTATTAACTCAAAATTCAATTGTGTTGGTTCACTTCCCTTCATCTCCCAGTGGAGGACAGATTA
>NW_011896368.1:0-2011 GCF_000151845.1 Pteropus vampyrus | reverse complement strand
ATATTAAAATGTGGGGTTTGCCTTTCATTTATAACATGTTATATACATATATATACATACATACATGCATGCATACATACATACATACATACATACATAAATGTAGCTTTCCTATACCTTAGCAAGTCTGCACAGGTTTTCAAAAGGATTTCTCTAAATATATTGTATAAACAAACCAAAATGTAGGTCAAAGTGGTATTATATTCCATATCTTAATATTTGCCCACCAAATAGGCTATGCCACTTAACCTCACCATCTAGAGTTTACCACATTACGTCTTCTATAACTATATAAAGATACTCCTTTATTTGAACAGACTAAATTATATATTTCATATTTTCACTTACCTAAGGAAAGCAAGTAAATTTTAAGGTCCTAAAGACTTCAAGTTATCTTCTTAGTTCATTTAATTTTGTTTCAGTTATTCAGAATTCGAAAAGAAATTACTTGAAGCAATGTTCTTAAGTAGACTTTGCTAATAATTCCTTTCCTTTAGTCTCCAAACACAAGAATAAGATTTTACATAACTACCCAAGTATCCATTATTAAAGACTCAATTAAGACACAGAATTACAGGGCATCGTTACCTATTTCTGTACTAATAGGGATAATCAAGTTATTCTTTTTTTCCAATGCATACATGCTTCCGATAGAATCATCTGTGCCAAACATCTGGGTGTAAGACAATGGTGAATATAATTATGAGTCATGTATTATCGATCAAAACGAAAATAAATAGGAAGGCTACTGGGAGCTGAGAGAGGTGGAGCACTTGGAGAGAATATATTTTATTCTTTAAGAAGTAATGAGGCTCTTTCAAAGAAAGTCTGAAAGTGAAACATGGTGCTGGATATTTTAGCTGGACTCATTCATTGAGATTTTACCCCATTAATCACTCAGTGGTCTGTGCTGCTAAATTATCAGGTATCATTCCCTATCTAGGAGTCGGACTTTTCTGGAGGTTGGTAATGTCCCTAACCACAGATCACATCTTATTCCTCTTTATATTCCCAACACTTATTACAGTGCCTGTACATACTAAGTACTAACAAGATTTAATAAAATAAATTTTAAAATGAAAGGCCAAATGCTGCACTTAAACTAATTATTAAAAATTGAGGCAAAGAATTATAACATTCATTATAATTCTTTTTAACTACATTTTTGTATTTTGTTTTCAAGATTGTATAGATGAAATTATAAAATCACTATATGCATACTTATGTTTTCTTCCTTCACTCTTTCCAGAGGAATGACATTTGTCAAAGGCTCTTTTTCTTTCTTTTTCCTTTTCTTTCTTCCCTTCCTTCTTTCCTTCCTTCTTCTTCCTACAGGTTTTCTTTCTTTTGCCACTGCAATGCGCAAGCATGCTCCATCTGTGGTGGCCCTGGTGCTCTGCCCCCATTACCCCAATTGTCTGTCCCTAGACAGGCTGAGCCATGTGCGAAAACAACATAGATCTTAAAGGACCCCCGGAGAAGCTGTATTTCTTAAACTAGAATTCTGAAACTGTACTTATATTTTTTTAAAAAAATCACTGATAAGATTCATGGCTGATTATTATTCTCAGTCTGACTAACTCAGAAGTTAATGTGCAATTATACTTGTTAATGGATCTCACTGGAAATAAGGTGCTGATGACTTGCAAAGCAGGACATTTTTCATCAAAATGTCAGAAGACCCCTGTTAACATCATCAGGAAGAGAAATGGCCCAAGGGTAGGGGAAATAGTAACATTTATAAGATTTTGTGTTTGTACTTATTTTTAAAAGAAATATTTTCAACCACTCAGGAATATAAAGTGAATTTTCTATATTTTGTGAAATGAGAGCTAATAATTTAATTCAATAAATATATCACTCTTGATATTGTTCATTTTCAATGAGAATTTGAAACAATGTTTTGAAATATTATTTTTCTCTTCCAAATCATGATATTCTTAAATATCTTTTTTAAAGATGATCTTTTATCATTTCAAATTTCATTCCACTGATGTAAGCAAGCATCCAC
>NW_011896367.1:4252-5580 GCF_000151845.1 Pteropus vampyrus | reverse complement strand
TTACACGTTGTTGTATTCAATGCTCTATAGGGGCATATGTGTAATAAATACAGTTATAATAATATTATTTTTAAGTTCCATCATTGTGATAATCTGATACGCGGTCACGTGGTATAAGTAAGGACTTTCGATACCTGTCCTCCAGGCCTCCACTTCCGGTTCTAGAGGTGACCACTTAGCAATGGTCATTCCGGGAATCCTCTGCGCATGCATAAGCAAATGCGTATCGTTTTCTTTTTCACCCAAACTGTTGCGTTCTGTATGTACATTGTTTCCGTTGTTGTGTCGTGCCTATGGACGGGTGACCTGTCATCGTGGACCGATGAAGTGAGAAGTGGTGACAGCCGCACATCCGGTTTCCCCCGAGACGGACTGGTGTACGCCCGTTGTTCCGAAGTGGTGGCTCTTATGCTCCCTTCCACTCTAGAACTATGCCGTTAAACGATAAATCATGCGGTCATCCTACTTGTGAGTGTCAGCCACGCCCCGAGCCCTGGAAAAGCTTTCCACCACCTCTCCACCTTTCCCGTCATTCCCTCATCCTCAGAGGCACCGAGGTGGGACATGTCGCAACTTGCGTTTGGTAATTCGGTTCACTGCGATACAGCGCAGGTGCAATCAATTATTTATGTAGACGTACCTCACACAAGTCTGCCGATTTGGCTACTTTTTATATCGTTCTTTCTTGCTTTAGAGACTGGTCACCACCTTCTACCTCTACATTCAGTCCAGGCGGAAGATCGCAGTGTGTTTATTCACAGCCCGCCCAGTTATATCGGGGAGCATGGAAGGAGTCACGTAAACTCTCTTCAGAGACTCGGCCGCCGTCGCTCACGTCAGCGTGCTTGTGCATGCTAGTGACAGGACGTGTCCATTTCATTTTCCAAATTTCAGGTTTTCTCATTTGTCACACAGAAAAATGAAAAATTATTTTTAAAAATCGTCTGTGTAAAAACGCCAAAGCAATTTATCCTTTCCCATTTTCCGTGATCATCCCCAAAATGAAGTTAAATCTGTCCTACTGCGCTGCACCCGAATTAACAGCAGGCCGTCTTCGTAACCTTCGTTCATGAACCTGTACTAAATAAAATCCCCAGAAGTTCCTCTCGTCACCCACACAAGCTGCCAATAACCTGCAAGAGGTGCCGCTTACTGTTTTGAACACTCTGAAAGCAAAACGACCTCTTTTTAAAATGCTGGGTGGGAAATTTTACGAGAACGGTGTTCTCTACTAATTAACCACGCTGGTGACTTAAGCGCTCTGGGCTTTTCCTCAGGGTACCTCGCTATCCAGCATCATCCAAGTTCATTAGCAGACACGATGCTCG
>NW_011896367.1:0-697 GCF_000151845.1 Pteropus vampyrus | reverse complement strand
GTCAGCATTCAGTGCTCTCGCTCAGGCTTTAGTCTCTGCAGACCACAGGGAGCGGCGAGCGGGTTCGGACGGGGTGGAAACGTCTTGCTTTGATGCTGCCTCCTCGTGGGCCCGGAGGTCCTGTTTCATTTGTTCTTAGCAACAAAGCCTCTTCCTGACCGTGGACCCCGTCAGTCTCCCCAGAGCCTTCAAGACAACAATGCTCGTCTAGCCTGTCTTCTTTGGTGGCAGCCATCGTCAGTTACAGCCATCATCCACATCATTGCGTAATGTGTCGAATTGAGTTACTTAAAGCATATTTGCAGCCCAGCTCTGTTTTTTTGGGGGGGAGGGGTAATTAAATTTCTTAGGGCAACATGGATTAATAGCATTATATGAATTTCAAGGATACGCCTTGATAATACATCCGTGTGCTCTGTTGCGTGCTCACCCCAAAGTCTCGCCTCCTTCCGTCACCTTGTATGTGACCTTTAGCGCTGTCGTCTTCCCCCGGCCCCCTCCGCTCTAGTAACCATCCATCTGTTGTATCCATGAGTTCGTTTTGTTCGTTTTTGTTTTATGTCTGACATACGAATGAAATCATACTGTTCTTGCCATTTCCCGTCTAACTTTCACTTGGCCCGATACTGTTAAGGTCTATTGTCGCCAATGGCAGCATTTCATCTCTCCTCACGGCTGAGGAGTGTTCCATCGTGGA
>NW_011896366.1:4378-6498 GCF_000151845.1 Pteropus vampyrus | reverse complement strand
TGAATTGTTTTTTGCCACTTGCAATGAGATATGTCCCAAATAACACAGCTGCCTTAGTAATCAGGATGATATGCAGGGAGAAGAAAAAGGGACATTTGCAATGTAATGAACAAATACAGTAGCAATGGCATATAACCTGTTGGGTTTGGATAATCTCAACCTGCAGAGGAGAGCAGGCTTTAGCAGTACTGCGTTGCTATAGCTAAAATACAACTGAGCAATTTATGCCTGACCTGCTATAGTCAAAGAGGTGGCATGACATAGTGGATGTTTAACAAAGCAGAGTCCTCAAGCTCTAGGAAGTTTGTTAAGAATGCATACTCTTCAGCTTTACCCAGATCTACTGATTTAGAATCTGGGAGTAGAGGCCTGGCATTTTCTTTCTTAAAAGATTCCCAGGGTACACATTAAAGTTCGAGATCCACTGTCATGATCAGACTTTGACATTAGAAGGTCTGCATTTGAATGTGGCCTTTGCACTTTACTACCTGTCTGACCTTGGGCCAGTAATTAACCTTTTTTTAGCCTTAGTTTTTCTTATTAGTAAAATGGAGATAATACCTCATGGGGTTGTGAGGATAAATAATGTACACATATAAAGCACTTAACCCAGTGTTTTTATCTAAGAAGTATTCAGTAAGTATTGTTATTATTAAAGTTTACAACTCTAAGAGAAGGGAGCAGGCCTAAGGAAGCTCACAAGGAACAGATAAATATTATGTTTGAATGATGATGCTCCCCAGAATATATGACATAACATGTCTGGTGGTTAAGACCGAAGACTCTTGAGTCAGAATGACTGAATCAAGTTCTAGTCCTGCTGTTTACCAGCTGTGCGACCTCCTACGTGACTACTTCGTGTCCCAGTGTTCTCATCTGTAAAATGGGGTTAATGGGGGTACCTAACTCACAGTTTCTTTTGTAATAAGATGATGAATGCAAAGACCATAAACGATACTTACTAATTTTATCCTGACCATTTCCCCCTTTTCCAGTTACAACAATGCTTTTCCTCTGTGCTTCGCACCCACATTGCCTGAGGTCCTCTCACACTGGCCCTTACCCCTGTTATTAAATGAAGAAATTAGATTCAGAGAGAGGGCCTCCCACTTCTAGCCCTTGACTTGAGCTAACTCCTCCTAGAGAGGGCTCTGGCTGGGGTAGTGGAGGCACCTGCTTTGTGCCGTGGGGGCCTCGTTCTTGTGCTCATAGCTGGTGTGTCGGGAGAATCATCTGAACAAAGTTCAAGTTGGCATTTGAAAAGTGTCAAATCCCTGAGCATTTTCTTTCTAATTGAGCCCCCAGGAAACCGCAAGGCCCAATATATTAAGCAAATGAATAAGCTGCCATCTTTGGGCTGTAAGTCATGCTGATGGATGTGGCATTCCCATCCCGCCTGCTAAGTCTGTGTAGGTATTGAACATTCGAGGATCTTTTTAGTACATGCTTCAAGTGGAAAAAAAATCTAGCAAGCCGCGTAACTAGAATATAACTGCAGGAGCAAAATGACTGTTTGGCTGTGCCATAGAAGCCATGCCTGAAGGTCAAAGAGTTTGAAGAAATGTCTAAACCTAAAATATAAGCTGGGCCTCACTTTCTTCATCTATTAAATGAGAAGATGACTTTTAATGTTTCTTTTAACCTTGATTATTTCAGATTTTTAGATTCCAGATTCGGCAATGTTACTCAAAGTTGCTTCTCTTAGGAAGTCTCTCTTTTCTTCTGAATTTCCAACAGTGGGAAACAGGATGGGTGACATCTGCAGTTGAAATCAGGCCATGTTGTTGAACAGTTGGCAAATCTAAGTTATTCTCTTCTCACTGGAAAGGGTGTAGGGTTGCATATTAATTTACAATTACTCATAAAGTAGACAGCAAAGCTTCTCTTTTGTCAACACTTGGACATACAAATTAGGTAATATTGAATAGGCAATGAATCTTTCATTTCCACCTTGCCTCATGGTGCCAATCACCTTAAATGAGACTAGATTAACATCAGAAGTGACTCATACTCGGCTACGAATCCAAGTCTAGCCCCCTCAGATTTGCTGTATTTGGGCTCTAGTTTGTCAGCTGAATTCTGTTACTGACTATGTGAGTGCAGAAGCAGGACCTCATAAG
>NW_011896366.1:0-2143 GCF_000151845.1 Pteropus vampyrus | reverse complement strand
CAACCTTCGAAAGAATTCTTTCAGCTTTTAGCTCTAAAAATCTGTGAAATTTAAGGCATACTGTATTCTTTGCATGTGAACATAGGCTTTTTCAACTTTCCAGTCTAGGTAGACTGGGAAGCTGGCAGGTGTTATTTTTGCATATATCCCTTTACGTCTTAAACACAGCACATATGCAGTTTTATGAAGCATATGGTTTTCCATGTGCATAACTGCACTTTCTTGATTTTTCCTTTTCCTAAGTTCTCCAAAAGCCCAGTAGAATAAACACAAGCTGCCACTTGGAAAACAATTCTGAGGAAGAACCCAGCTGGGGCGGAAAAAACGATGGGATCCAAAAAGCTTCCAAATGACCATATTTGGGTACAAGTCTCTACATACAATTCATAAAGACCACGATCCTTTTTCTCCCCCTTTGCATGGTATATAGTGAGCATGGGCATGAAACAACTCACAGGTGGGATCGCCTTTTTGCTTTTTTTGGTTTGTGGTGGAGAATGGAGCAAAAAGGCAAATTTGGCCTCTCTCAGGCAGACCTTGAATGGAAGCACCTGAAAATGTTTTACTAGGTGAGGGGCCCAGGGCTTTCCATCTCCCGCCGACAGATGTGGCAGGGGGTCATAGCAAGAGGGAGATTCTTTTCCAGACTCAGGGGACATGTAATTCTAAAAAAGAGTATTTCTCTGTAGACCAGCCTTGTTTAAGAGATGCTAACAGTGAGCTTGTCAGGACAAGGAACCTTGAGGTAGGCTGCATTCATGGGATTTTGCTAACATTCCCAGCGGGACAGAGAAACTGGCACTGTCTAGCCAGAATTTTCTATGAAACTGACTGCTTGCCTGGCTCACCAAGGATTCCCTCTTTAGCTCTCCCTCAGCACTTACCCTGTACACTGTTTCAGCCACTACTGGAAATAATTAGGCCAAAGGATTAAAGTGTTGAAGGAGAAGCTCCTAACTTTTTCTGGAAGAAACGAGGGTTGTGGGTTGAATACAGATGCTCTTTGACTTACAATGGGGTTACGTCCCAATAAACCACTGTAAGCTGAAAATATTGTAAGTCAAAAATGCATTTAATACACCTAGCCTACTGAATATCATAGCTTAGCTAAGCCTACCTTAAATGTGTTCAGAACACAATATCCAAAAAACGCTGGCAGCACAGTACACGGTAGAGTATTGGTTGCTTACTCTCATGATCGTGTCGCTGATGGGGAGCTGTGGCTTGATGCCCCTGTCCAGCCTCACCAGAGAGTATCGTGCTGTACATTTCTAGCCCAGGAAAACATAAATATTCAAAGTACAGTTTCTATTGAATGCGCGTCACTTCTGCACCATCGCAAAGTTGAATCATCATGAGTCAGGGACCAACTATTTAAATTGTGAATCTGTGCTAACTTTTCTCTGGCTCTTATCACCTTTGCTTTACAAAAGGTGAATATGTTTTGAATATTGCAGGTGAAATTGGCACCCGACAACATTGTTAAGGAGTGAAGTTTGTCTTGACATTTCCTGTTCCCTAAGACCTCGTGTCATTGTCCTCTATCTGCCATTCCTATATCATCCTGTGTACCTGGCACCTCCTATTGGTTTTATGCACCTGTCTCTCTTGCCAGCCACCTGTCCCTCTGCCTCCACCACAACTTACCTCTCCACGCTGCCGCTGTGTTAATGAGATTTCTTGCTGCGTAGAATGACCATAGAATTTAGTGTCCACACTGGGAAACTTAAGAGTAAGAGTTCTATTAGTAATTAAACCTACATGACAACATTTTATCTACACCAGAGAATAGATTTATATTTCCGCAGGGATCTGCTAGCAATATTTTTGTCTTGACCCAACAAAGGTCTCTAAAGTTGGGGATTCTGATATTCTGACACAGTATCAGGTGAGCTAAACAATTTGGGGACACGTAGAGCTTTTGTAGCTGGCCAGATCAAAACAAGTGAATGTCTAGGAGTCCCATTTGGAAATAAGTAAATGTGTCACCTATCCTTAGAAACTTTTAATTTAATTTGGGAAGTCAGGACTAATAAGGATGAAGAAGTGCCTGAGACTGTTTTAGAGGAAAAAAGTGATATGTGTTACTTTTTAATAAAAACAATTTTTTAAGTCTTCATCCCCATATCTCCCAACAATGAAA
>NW_011896365.1:5199-5513 GCF_000151845.1 Pteropus vampyrus | reverse complement strand
CCGCCCGGCTCCCACACCCTGAGCGCTGAATGGCGCGCGTGGTCTTCTGCAGGTGCGTCCTGAGGTGGCGCGTGAAGCACGCACGTGGAGGACAGATCGTTGTCATTCCGTCATTCAGAAGGGAGCAGAGCTGTCCCTGTTTTCTTAGGGTCCCTGTCCGTTTGCTTTGTTCGGAAGCCGCCCTCGGGCCGCGCTTCGTGTCCTGCGCCGCCGAGCGCCCTGGCTCCTCTGCCGCGCGCGCGTCGGTGTCGCTCGCATCAGCACAGACTCAGGGGCCTCTGTTTGTGCTCCTCCTGTGCGTGGTCACGGGACGT
>NW_011896365.1:0-1744 GCF_000151845.1 Pteropus vampyrus | reverse complement strand
CGGCGTGGGCGTTGCTACAATGTAGAATGTTCTTCTTCTTCTCTGTGGACGTTACTTCCATTCCTGCACATTCTCCTCCCTCCCGCCTGCCTTTCCACCTGGAGTTCGGCCTCCGCGAGTGGACTCGGGCCCTCACCGCCCCGCCCCGTCACCTTGCGTTTGCCACGTGTCCTCTGTTCTTCGGGGCGCTCACGGAGCCCTTCCTCCCACCGCTCGGATCAAAGGCGCAGATCAAAGTTCGCTCTCAAACTTTTTCAGATCTTTTTCTGTTTTTAATCTTATCTAGAGAACTATTTTCTGACTGTCATCTCTTCCCTTCAGGAAAGAACTCGAATTCTCTTTTGATCTTAACTGAGCACTCTCTTTCCATCGGCTGTGATGCACATGGTGACTCACGATCGATTAGGACTCAAAATTAAAACCGTCTGCTGAGAAAGCTGGGTGAATTATTTATTCACGTAAATGCAGTGCTCCTTTTCTGTCTCTCCATTATCCGCCAGCGGGGTGAAATCCGCTCCATGAAATTTGAACCCCAGTCTTTTTAAAATACGCGTTCCCGCCCCGGGACTGATCCCTCTTTCCCATCCCGCATCTCCCATGTCCAACGCGCCAGCCACTTCTGTCCCTTCCCCCGGGGCTTATTTATCCCAGGGACCCGTCTCATTCTCTTTGTTGTCACCGCTACCTACGTACAAGCTTCTTCTCTTTGCAGCTACGTGATTCTCAGGAACGGTCAGCGGGTGGAACAGTTACAGTTGTGTTTCTCTATGATGCCTCAAGATTTCAGAATTCTTGAGCTAAATGTAGATTAAAAACAATCTGTAAGTCATTGCTTACTTTTGAAATGGATCTCTTTTTTGAAAGCAATCTCTTGAGGAAAATACTTCCCCTACAGTAAAAGTAACTTGTGCTTATTGTAAAAAAGATTTCAAACCATAGAAATCATTTCTTAAAAAGCGTAAGAATGCCCGCAGTGCCGCCTCCTCGTGGTAACTACCAGTCGCATTTGGTTGCTACACTTCGAGTGTGCGCACTCTGTTTCAATCACAGAGAACTTTCTTCTTTCTTTCTTCTCCCCGCTTGCTGTCCACCCGTCCCATTCCCTGTAGCCACCGTTACCACCTGCCGGAGCGCGGTCCCCTGTCCCCTTTTCCGTGTCTGCCGGAAGCCGGGCCTGACCTTCGCGGTGAGGCTGCGCCTCTCGCTCGGCGTCCGGCTGCCGCGTGCCTCCCTCTCCGCAGCCCTCGCGCCAGCCGCAGTTCCGTGTTTGTTCGGGGCTGACTCCATCCGTGTTCACCTCCCCTGGTCCAAACCCCACAGAGGCAGAGGTGAGGGCAGAGGTCCTGGCTTTCCATCGGTCCCGGCTTTCCATCGGTCCCCAGGGCCTGCCCGTGCCGTGCATGTCCCAGCTCAGTGCGCAGGTGCCGGCTCCTACCCCCGCCTCTGTCCGTCAGTCCGTCTGTCTGTGCGCTGCCCGCCCCGCCCCGCCCCTGCCTCCACCAGCTGAAGCCTCCGGGGCACCCGGGTCCATCCAGCTCCCTGCGAAGCAGTGCGGTGCCGTGGAGAGAGCTGGCCCAGGCTGGGCTGACGTCCCTCCGTGGTCCAGCGGGGAGGGCTGCGGGGTCACCGCTCTGCACTGAACCTCAGTTTCACTGACCGTAAACTGGAGCCAATGTAAAAACGCATTTCACAGCGTTTAAACACCAGCCACAAAATGAGGAGGAGGAGGAGGAGGAGGAGGAGG
>NW_011896364.1:4516-6666 GCF_000151845.1 Pteropus vampyrus | reverse complement strand
ATAATGTTCATTGTCATAAAAAAAATCCAAAGTCTATTGTTAAGTGAAAAAAACGCAATGATACGCAAAATATAAATTCATTTACTTAAAATAATACATAAGTGCCCTAATATACATACAGAGTTATCTGGAAGAATAATTATCAAAATGTTAACAGAGAACTAATAGCTTTAAATGATGGTAATATGAATTACTTTGACTAATGAGAATATGATTTATTTTTACTTTATCATTTATCCTTTTCTTTATTGCCCCAAATTCAACATGAGTGTGTATGTCTATTATATTTTTTAAATTGGTTTGTTTCATTTTTATCTTCTAAAAGAAACCATGAAATATGAGAAATCCTCCATTCAGTAAATCATTTAATATCAACTTGATACTTATGAAACAATGTTAATGCTTTCTCCAAAGACACAAGGAGAATGGAAACAAAGTTGGCAGTAAAGATATGCAAGCTACTCCATTTTACCGGAAACTCTGGATATAATACTCATTTACATTCATTCAGCAAATATTTATTGGGCACCCTTCATAGCCTAAGTTCAGCGCTAAGTGCAAGGATAGAGATGAATGGGATGAGTTACATTACATGCCCTCCTAGAATTTGCATTTTAATATAGCAACACATTTTCTGCTAAACAAATTTCTTCAGGTTACCATAGAGTAATAGTTATTAAGAACACTGACTCTGGAGCCAAACTGTCTAGATTTTAATCCCACCTCACCCATTCACTTGTTATATAACTTTAGGCAAATTATTCACTGTCTTTTGCCTCAGTTTTCTCACCTGGGAATAATAATAATACCTCCTCTTAGAGTTTTTTAAATAAGTTAATAAGTGAGTAAAGTGCTTAGAAAAGAGCTGAAACATATATTAAGCACTAAGAAAAGAATTCATACATACAGGATTTTATTAGGTTTTTTGTAGAGATATCAGTCTGGATTACAACAAGGTACACAAACGCACTTCATTTTTCTTAAATAAAAATATACTTATTTTCTTTATATTCAAAAATTTTTGAGATAGTCTGGAAACCAGAGGTTAGAAAAACAGCATCATATTTGATACCTGAGTCTATTTGGCAGAAACTTGGTCATGTTTTTTAAATGAATGAACAGAGAGAGTTCTCACATGACAAATGTAAACATAATAGAATTTGAAGTAAATGACTTTGATAAGTTTGCAAAACTGGCATCCTCAAGTAAACAATATAGAACTTTAAATTTTATATATGAGAATAATGATTAGTCAAAAGCAGGACTATTCTCCATAGTTGTAGTATATTTAGATGCAAAAGGAGTAAAAGAAATAGAGTGGTTTAAGTGAATAGAAGACCCTCTTCTTCATAATACCAGAACCCTCTTAGCATTTGTGTTCCGTAAAAGTAAACAGTGTTTCTGGATTCTTTCCATTCTGTTGTTGTTTATTTTATTTTTTGATATGAAACAAATCAGTTCATTTTTCTCTTGGAAGAATAAGAGATGATCAAGTTCCCTGTCATTTTGGTCACAGTAATAATTTACATCTATTTCAAAGTTCACTGTGGTAAGTCAGTAAAAGAAATCTGACTTACCACAGGCAGCAAAGTTTTAGTATTTGAATCAAATCACTACAAAGACTTGCCAATTAAAAAATAATTTATATTTCATAGCCCCGAGGATCCTCATTGCCTAACCTGTGTAACTGTGCCTACAGTGTAATTCCAAAGAAAACAGAAAATCTTTCGATTATACTCTTCTCTTTTGAGACAAGTTATTTACATTTTTATGGAAATTATTTGCTGTGATTCAGGATTAACAACATAATGGAAGTAGTGACAGCTTCCCCCACCCCCTCTTTTATGTTATCTATAGGTGGAAAAATTGAGAAGCTGTGATTGTGCAAATTAAAACAATCTACTATCTTCTTCCTGATCTATGTCCTGATCATAGAGCAATGTTAGTTTCACACATTAGGAATCACAGTCAGTTAACTACTGCTGCTAACCGATGGGATATATTTGCAGACTCTATCAGTTTGACCCAGCTTCCAGAGCTTAATGGTCCTCCAGGCTATAAGAGAAAGCTGATCCATCAGGCTTGCATTAGCATAGAATCACACTCGAAGCTTATTGATGTGTGTTCAGCATAACTATCATCCCCAGAAC
>NW_011896364.1:0-2211 GCF_000151845.1 Pteropus vampyrus | reverse complement strand
GCAGAAAGTAACTCAAGCATTGGCTAAAAGTTGTAGAGCTACTAGGTCTTCATGCTGGTCTCCAAACTCAGATAATTTGACTCCAAAATGCAACATGCTCTTCTTCATACCCTTGTGCATAGTGCTCCATGCTTTCAAGGGAATCTTGGGCTTCACTATTGGTCTCCAGAGAGACTGTGTTATCATCCTTCGGCAAGTCAAAGAGGAACTAGCTATTTCAACTTTGTAAAATCTGGAATTTCTATCTTGAGAAGAAAATTTTCAAGAGAAAAATTACTGAGACTTTCTCATCCACCTTTAGTTTCTCTCCTTATTTATCTTTATTTTCAAAGACTCTTACACATTAGGTACTTTTAAGATATATGATTTAAGGCGAGTTGGTACTCTCAGAAGGAGCTCTTGGCCTTCCTTGGCTTTCATCTCTTGGCCTTCCAGAAAGTGATAAGTTTACAAAAAAGAAAGTCACCTCTATTTTTTAAGTATATAAAAATACATCCAACCACATATGTTTTTGTTTGTATGCAGTAAATGACACTGGAAGGATATAAAAGAGACTGGTCATTATGATTGCCTCCAGGGAAGGGAATTGGGTTGATGAAGGCCAGGGATGGGACGTAGACTTTTCACAGCAAATACTCTTTTGGACATTTTGAACTTAGAATCATATGAGTATACTACTTACTCAAAACATACAGACATACATACAAACATAAGTAAATCACATTCGACTATCTTTATGATGAATGTCGATCAACAGCACTGCAACTACAACCTGAAGTAATAATTGTCTTATGAATTCTGTATGTCATGAAGTATTTTAAATAGAATTTATTCTAACAATACAGCATAGAAGTTTGCTTTAATGAGTTAGACTTAGTATCCCAGATACTAGCTTTGTGTAAAACACACTTGGGATGGACAAAGAGGAATGTTAAGATAGAAAAATAGGATAACTGATTACTGATCTCTCAGGAGAGAAGGAAAAGAAAAACATTTAGCATGGAGGTTTCTGCTCTAATTGTAGTCAAGATCATGAAAGAAAGGACAGTTAGGCTGCTTCAGTCAAAATATTTTTCATGAGCTCCATCTCCCCATATTTACCACTAAAGCAAAAGAAGGGGACAGTTATTGGCGGTTCTTTCTTTCTTATTCCCCTAGTTGCTTTCTCCCAAAAGAGAGAGGGATGGCATGTAGCAAAGGTAAATTTGGCTGCAGTTAAATCTTTTCGTTCTAAAGTCTTTTTGCTTCTTATTTCATAAGAATGTACAAATTTTTGTAATAAATTTTGAGAATTAAAGGGTAAGAAGGATGGATAATCTCTCAGGAAAGATCTAAATATTCTTCTATAGCAAAGAGTTAAATATCAACTGATAACCTATTCTTTACGATTATATAGATTCTGTTATTTCTCTCAGTAAAGAACTAGACTATTTCTCAACCCTACAATCAAGACACTTCTAATTATATCTATCCTAAAACTTTTCTATTGTAATTTTAGTCCGTCACTAGTGAAAATGGTGAACATTTATATTCGTGCGCGTGCACACACACACACACACACACACACACACACACACACACACAAACATCCTTTCACTCAAGTTGCACTTACCAAGTGTCTAAAATGTAGAGCAATATATTAGAATTCATGTTGATCTGAATTTCAGTGAACAAATATTTGTTATACAAGGCACAATTTAGGTGACAAAGGTAGGCAGCATATAGCATGTCCCCTAATCTCAAGCAGTTTACTAGAAGGGTAGAAGCCATGATTTCAATATTTGATATATCCTACTCCATGCTACTTAATACTTATAATTGATAAATATTAATCATTTTAAACAGAGTTCACACTTTGACTTTCTTGTTTCAAAGTTAGAATTCCTAATAATGTTAACCTTCAATAAAAGACCTAACAAGGAGCATCCAACTATACTGGAAACTAAAATTATTTTTTTAAATTATAAAAATATAAATAGAAAATGAATTTTGAAACAACAATAATAGATTATGTATATTAAGCTCTTTCTAAATGCCAAGCATTGTTCTAAGACGATTTTAAATGTTTAACTCATTTGATCCTTATACTAAACCTGAAAGTTAGGTGTGATTTTTGTAATTTTACAGATAAGGAAACTGTGGCACAAAGTAGTTAAATACACTGGTCAAAGTTATATAGCTAGTCAGTGATGAGGTTCAAGCGCAGGCAGT
>NW_011896363.1:1233-2975 GCF_000151845.1 Pteropus vampyrus | reverse complement strand
TGGTTATGTCTGTCCCCTCTTCAGGAAGGACCAGGGCCAGCTGGTTCAGAAAGTGGGTTAAGGGAGGAGGGGAGTTACCCGAATTGATACCATATGCTCCTGGTATAAATTCTGGGGATGGGGCAGCCTTGAGTGGGCCTGGGCCTGGTGACCAAGGAAACCAGGCTTTTGTCATAAGGGCAAAGAAGGAACTTTCTGGAGCTATGGTGAGGTTCTTGTTTCTTCCAGACCCCAGGGGTCCTGAGGGACAGTGCTTGTTTGCATGTGTCTAAGGAAGGAAGGGGAGAGGGGCCCCAGGAAAGAAAAGGCCATGATGTGATGAGGTGAGTCACCGGGGCTTGTGCGGTTCTTGCTCTGCCAGTGTGAACTGCCTGCCGGGCTGCAACAGCTTCACCGGTGAAGAGACCTCAGCAGACTGCCCCAGCTCAGGCCTCAAGTCTCACACACAAGGTGGGGTGCCTGACCCCCTCTGGAAGTGAATGGGCGTTTCAACAGCGCCTCCACCCCGAGTCTCTAAAGTACTTTAGAATTAGCAGTCCCCAACTTTTGTAGCATCAGGGACTGGTATCCTACAAGAACCCAATGCCTGGTGATCTGAGGTGGAGCTGAGGCGGTGCTAGTGCTGGGGAGCGGCTGCAGATACAAGTGAAGCTTCTCTTGTTTGCTCTGCTGCTCACCTCCCGCAGTGTGGCCCAGTTCATACGTAATAGACCACAGACTGGTACTGGTCCGCGGCCCGGGGGTTTAGGGACCCCTGCTTTAGAAGACCAGGGGAAATCAATGCTGGAGACAAATGTTTATGGTTTGGCTGAAGCAGGTGGTGTTTTAACACTCATGTCTTGCTGCCTCTTTCCTAAGTTAACTGGTTTCGGACTCCAGTCCCACACAGGTTAGAACCTGCAAGGAGCAGCAGACGGGGAGACCTACCAGAACCACCGGGACCCATGAATGCTGTATTGAGCCAGCTAGTGGCTGTGTGCACAGCCCTTGGGAGGCAGGTGTCACCTCCATCACTGCTCGGCTAGGGAGGCAGCCACCATGGGCAATGCCAGAGCCCCTGCTTTCTTAACCAGCCCTCCCCACCCTGAGGACCAGAAGGACATAAAGACAGGGAGTGTGGTGCCTGCTAATGATCCCTACTCTTTCAATCGACAGTTTGGTGGCTCCAAGTGTTTCTTGGTTTAATCCTGAGAATGTCTGACTGGGTGACTGCCTATGCCCCTGAGGCACGTCTGCCTCTCTCTCTTTTCAAAAGACAAACCAGTTTGGATTTTTCCCACGTGTACCCAGCCACCCACTGCGCTGCTGCTCTGTGTGTGCTCACTCACTAATTCCCACCCTGCCTGCCCCTGCCGGAGGGGTCAGGTCCTTGCTTGTGTCTTGTAAGTGACTCCACTCACCACAGGCCCAGTGAACGTTTTCCGTACAACGTGCTATTGTTAAAAGAAAACACTATGACCTCTCCAAGGCCAGAACTGCATACCAGACTGGGGGCTCCCTGACGTGGGGCCATCCTGCTCCATGAGAGAGGGGACTGCCTCTCTCCTGAGGACCAGACCAGCCTCCTTGGCCACGTCCTGGAGAACAAGGCTGAGCATGCAGCATCGCTGGGGTCAGGGTGAGATGGAGGGAGCACTGCTAGAAAGGAAGCCCTCCCAAGCCTAAGTCCTCACGGGGACCAGAAAATGCAGCCACAGGGTTGATCTCAGTCCTGAAAGACCACTGCATTCTGCTGAGGGCAG
>NW_011896363.1:0-308 GCF_000151845.1 Pteropus vampyrus | reverse complement strand
TGTTAAAAGAAAACACTATGACCTCTCCAAGGCCAGAACTGCATACCAGACTGGGGGCTCCCTGACGTGGGCCATCCTGCTCCATGAGAGAGGGGACTGCCTCTCTCCTGAGGACCAGACCACCTTCCTTGGCCACGTCCTGGAGAACAAGGCTGAGCATGCAGCATCGCTGGGGTCAGGGTGAGATGGAGGAAGCACTGCTAGAAAGGAAGCCCCCCCCAAGCCTAAGTCCTCACGGGGACCTTCAGAAAATGCAGCCACAGGGTTGATCTCAGTCCTGAAAGACCACTGCATTCTGCTGAGGGCAG
>NW_011896362.1:4677-5092 GCF_000151845.1 Pteropus vampyrus | reverse complement strand
CTTTTAATACTGTTGGCTAGAGCTAAGTCTTGCTTATCTTGACAGATTAAAATGTAAAACCAAGAAACCCACTCACAAGTCTTGACCTGAAGACAATATATGGAATGCAATTTTACTGTATAACGCCGTGAAAATAGCACGGAAACGCTGAGATTCAGAGAAAGCTCTGGATACTGGGGTGACATGGACAGGCATTTTAATTAGTTCCTGCAGATTTAAGATCTCTCCATGGAGGATTAGTCCTGCAGCACGGCTCTTGGTTTTCCTGATGTTTCAAGGAAAAAAAAAAACTCTTTAAAGACATCAGTAGGGGGTTAATAGAAGCTTTGATAAAGTTTCTCTGGATCTTTTTATTGATGCTCAATTCAAACTGAAATCTAGGGTGTCTCCTCTAAGGAGACAGTAATTAATTTAG
>NW_011896362.1:0-1482 GCF_000151845.1 Pteropus vampyrus | reverse complement strand
AACTAGACTTCTTCATATCTCTTGATATCTCTACTTTCTTCCTTTTCCTTTCTATTCTTAGGCATTAATAACACAGTAATCCCTGTACCTGACAACCACATTCTTTCATTCTAGACAGAGGCAGAATTTTGTACACTGAAGCTAAAAAAGTTTGCATGAGCCCTTTCCAAATCTCTGTTACTAATTTGATATTTGTAAATTTTTAGGGTTTTTTTTTTTTTTTTGAAATCATCCCAAAATTGTCTAAGCTTCAGACCTCACACAACCTGGGGCCACCAGGCGTAGAGCACATTACCTAACTCAGTTTCTCTAAGTTGCTTCCTTTCCCCTCACCAGCTCCTGGAATCTTCCCTCTCACTATCTAGAAGATAGGTAACAATTAGACACAGTGGGGATGAGAATTCCCACTGTTCTCCATTATCTCGCTCAAATAACATAATACGTCTAATTAAAAGATGGCAGAGAGAATTGGGAATGTCCCAGTTGAGTAATAAGACAGTACGCCTCTTATACTTAGTTATTTTCTTTTCTCTACTCATTGTTTTGGTTTTATTAAGTTTATCACTATTTGATAAATAGAGTTCACTGGTTGTTTTTACTGTAAATAACTATGTTGATCAACAAACAAATATTGAACATCTACCATGTGCTGTGCCGTGGCATCACAATGAGGCGTCCTGTGACTTTACTGTTGGTGTTGCATTTTCTGACAGTTTTTTTTTTTAATTGTCTATCCTAAAGGACGAGGCGAGTCTAACAAGCAGCACCAGTTCATCTGATGGCGGAGCAACTGGAGTTCTTCATAAGAGGTTCCAAAGGACCATTTATTACTGGAAACAGTGTTGACAGCATCATGTTCCCAGCACAGAAAAATGGAACCAAACAAAGACAGGATGGTGATGGAACCTTTAGAAGGTAGACATTGCTATGAAATCACTGAATCTGTTTTTCAAACATCACTAGAGCAGAGTTTCTCAATCTTGGTACTATAGACATTTTGGACCAGATAATTCTCTGCCAGGGGTGGGGGGTGGGAGGAGAGTCCTATGCATTGTAAGATATAGCAGCATCCTTGGCCTTTACCTACTAGATGAAATAGCACATCCCCTCGTCCCAGTAGTGACAACCAGAAATGTCTCCAGACATTTGGCAATGTCTGGGGAGGGGCCGGAATAACTACACTAGAGGTACAGCTAGCTTATTGTCTCGCCCTTTCCAGTAAATACTTCGGCAGGGTGGGGGTTGGAAGGGTGAAGGGAGGGCAGGATTCAGACACATTCTGATAATTCTGCTGAAGCATTTTTAGATTTTTTTCCCCCCACTCTTAGAATTGCGTTTAGAGCCAGTTTTTGAACATCATAGAGAAATAAGCTCTACTTCATGCTCATAGTTTATGTCTATATTCTTGGAATCACAGAATTTTAGGATTGGAAAAGATCTTAGAGATTAGCTAGGTTCAAATAATTATGTAATCCATCAACT
>NW_011896361.1:0-1722 GCF_000151845.1 Pteropus vampyrus | reverse complement strand
TGACAAGTCCTAAGATCTGCAGCTGGCAAGCTGGAGGCCCAGGACAGCTGATGGTGTAGTTCCAGTCTGAGGCTGAAATTCCAGTTTGAAAGCTGCAGGCTCAAAACCCAAGAAGAGCTGATTTTTCAGTTCAAGTTAAAGTCAAGAAAAGAACCAACATCCCAGCTTAAAGAAAGTCAGGCAGGAGGAGTTTTTCTCCATTTGTGAGAGAGTCAGCCTTTCGATCTATTTAGACCTCCATTTGACTGGATGGGGTCCACCCACGTGGTGGAGGGCGATCTACTTTACTGAGTCTACTGATTCAGATGCTAGTCTCATACAGAAATACTCTCACAGGCACACCCAGAACAATGTTTGACCAAATGTCTGCATACCCCATGACCCAGCAAGTTGACATATAAAATTAACCATCATACATGGTAATGAGGACAATAATATCTCCTTCCACATGTATACTTTGCACAATGCAACCTACAAGACACTTTTACCTTTGTGTATCATATTTTATCCTCAAAAATCAGGCACTGAGATAGGATTTTCTATCCTTTTTCATATACGAGGTAACTTAAGCTGACAAAACTCAAGTACAAGGTTCATTTATTCACTTGCTGTCTATATATCAGATACTGTGACAGGCGTTGAAGATTCAAAAATAGAAATTGATTCATCATTACTATATAAATGGTGCCACAGGAGTTCAGGAGAACTAAACTCTGTGTTGGGCTTGAGCTGGCTGGACTAGAAATGGCAGAGCAAGGCTGTGTCTTGAAGAATGATTAGCAAAGAATCAGGTAGCATTAGTTGACAAATCAAAAGTAATGGGAAGCTTGAGAAGGAGCAGTTAAGTCATCTCAGAGTTTGCGGTAGTGAAGGAGGAAGGCTCAGGAAGCAGTGGGTGGGTGTCGTGGCATTCGGGGAGGTTTTCAGAAAGTTTCAAGATGAGATAAGCTGAGATTCTGGATGGGAGGTTAGTGAACGTGAGCTGGAGAACTGTCAAAACTGTCATTTCCGCCCTGAGAGTTCAGAGTCAGCAGATTAGACTTTTTCTCTCTTTTGCTAACTTTTCACTTTCAATTAATAAATCCTGCTCATTCTATCTCCCAAATATCTCTTTGATCTGTTCCCTTCTCTGCCTCCCCATGGCCACTCCTTTAATTCTGATCCTTCTTAACCTTGACTAATGCAATAATATTCTGCTTTTCTTTCTACCTCCTCCAATCTCTTCTCCACCCAATCACCAACAATCATTCTAAAATGTGGTTTGAATATAGACTTTGGCGTGTGACAGGCCTGGGTTTAAATTATGTCTATTTTGCTATTATGTATTATGTCACATACACACACACACACACACACACACACACAAATACACACACACGCATGCACACACACACACACACACTGTTCTCAGATATATATGTCAGAACATTTAGGGATGATTTCCAAGGCAGGATCTAGGCATTCCTAACTAATACCATGTGATGTTATGAAAAATTCCCCTTTAATCTCTAACACGAAATGTATATAGAGTGCTTAGCAGTGTCTGCCACATTATTTTGGACTCACTAATGATCGCTATTTTAATTATAGATTTTTGTTTTACTTGTTTATTATTTAATCATACCTACTCACCTATAGTTTGAAGCCGTATAGAGTCCTACAGCCTTTCTTGATCTGGCTCCAAACATCTTATACCTGTCAATTGCACACTCCCTATGTTCT
>NW_011896360.1:3159-3517 GCF_000151845.1 Pteropus vampyrus | reverse complement strand
AGTATTTTAGTTCCAAATGATCACAAACACTATTATTTTCTGAGTCGTGTTCCATGAAAGGTGGAAACAAATGTTAACTCACAAAGAACAAGGGATTTTAAACTATTTTAAAGTAGCAGGCTTCAAAGGCAAGTTCCCGATCCTTAAAATACAGCTATTTATGATGCAGTTATGAGTGATCCACACACTCTGACCTTAACTGTAATGCAACAGATGCAGTTTCCTAACTAATGGACCATACTCTTTGTTGCACAGTAAACCACCTGTCTTTCAGAAAGAAAACAAACCACTAAATCTGAATAGCAACGCCATCACCCAGTCAATCAGGACAGTTGGTTTTCTTTAAACGTTTCTTTGG
>NW_011896360.1:0-1364 GCF_000151845.1 Pteropus vampyrus | reverse complement strand
TAAACCCCTAACAATTTTTTGAGTCTTATACAGAATTTATTAGCCGTCAAAAATCTCTACCTCTATTTATATTTGATTGTTTACAAAAACAGGTTGTATAATCACTGACCTGCTTTTTCTTTAGTCAAAAGGAAAGTTTATTAGAAAAGGGGTAACACTCCACAGAGGCTGGTATCCTCTCAGAGGCAGAGTGAGAGGGACCATCACTGACCTAATTTTGACATAAATTCTGCCATTTACTTGCTGGAAGACCTACATTTATTCCTTGATACTCACCTGTGAAATGGGTTAATACTTTTATAATTAACTGAGGTAAGGTCCACAAAGCACGCGGTAATTCCTAGCACATGCAAACTGCTAATTTATCACTAAGAATTCACCTAAAGACATTTGGAATAGAACCTTTCACTTTGTTTCCCAAAAGATCAAAATAATGGTTTCAACTGCTTTGTGTCATCTAAGGACAGAACTACCTCTCATTGTTGGCAATTACTCCTACCACAAGGCAAAATACACTTAAGTCAGGGTTAACTTGACAGTGTTCTAATGTAAATCGGTCTCTTTATTAACACTCCTTAAAGTGACCCCGCCAAAGTACCTTTTTCATATAATTTGTGTGGCAAGGAGACACAAGAATGTGTCACCTAACCCACCAAAGCCAAACCACTGTCATAAGGAATGCGTCCTTTACTTTTAAAAGGCATCTAAGATCTATTAAGTGGAAGGTACCGTTTTAATTCTTAAAATCTCTATTAATTTTAAATAAACTTGTGTAAGTTCATAAACAAGGAGATCTGAGTCACTTGGACAGAAAGAGGCAAAATCAGTAACGAGTCATTTCTGAAGCCAGAGCCCATGCTCTTTGCACTGGGCCCATCTTCCCAACTTAGGAATCATTTCATCAAATAAAAAAGAATGAATATTTAAAAGTAAGTATCACCGACAGATTCCTACTTCCAAAAATGAGACCCATTTATGGGGTACAATCTTCGGTTTGCTCAACTCTGGGAGCTGGCGGCTACTAGCTACAAACTAGACAAAAAGACGAGAAACGAGGATTAACTGGTTGTTCAATAACTTCTCCCTTAAATGTCTAAATCAAACACAAAGCTATTCGGGAATCCACGCACTCAGGTTGCACTATCGTTAACAAAACAAGACCTGGGGCGAACTGATGGTATTTTCCCGCTGTCCAACTGCGATCCGGGGCCAAAATTAAAGACAACCGGATGTCGTGTCACGCACCCTCCACGAACGGCCCGGGGTTCGTCATCCGGTCCACAGAGCGGGCTACTCCGTTTTTCGACCACGAACGCAGACTTTCACGCGCAACGAGGCCCCGCCGGGGATGAAAGTTGAAGCTC
>NW_011896359.1:2074-5457 GCF_000151845.1 Pteropus vampyrus | reverse complement strand
GATTTTGATTAAGAACAGGAAAACTAAAACATCATGCGATCTTGCATAGGATTAAAATCCTTGGGAAAAGAGTTTGCCGCAACAGCGTAGGAGCAAAGCTCCGTTTTTTAAAATGATCTGCATTTACTAGTGAAGACGGACGTATCAGCGACAGGACAGATTCAGTTCTGCAGAACCATGAGGCCTCAGAGCTGACGCTAGGAAGGCCAGCCCTCCGCTAACAAGTGCACCGGCACGTGGGGGTCTGGGGTGCTGCGCGCTGCATATGGGTGAAAATCGACCCTTATACCCACATCACCATTTATATCGGGGCAGAGGTACCATTTCAAGCTATACTGCCCAACATCATAGTCACTAGCCCTACAAGAGTATTAAAATTTGAATTTATTAGACATAAATTAAATTTTAAAGTAAATAAAACTTAGTTCCTCGGTTGCCACATGTCGAGTGCTCAGAAGACACTCGCGGCTGGCTGGCTGGCGACTCCACAGCGGGTAGCACAGATGGAGAATGTGTCCATCATCGCAGAAGGTCCTGTGGGCCATCGCTGTCCTAGGGAATAGATGCGAGGCAAGACTGGACGCAGATCCTTTGCCTTGAGGCTCGAACTTGTCAAAACGTGTTTAGGGAATGTGTCTCCAGGAGATACCAGATGCCAGGGAGGTAAATGAAGGCGTTTTGGAAGAAAACTCACCTTGGGCAAGAAGAATCGCCAGCAAAATGGTTTCACAGTTATGGGGATCTAGCTGTGGCTTGACGAGCCACATCATAAGCGATGGAACTCACTCTCCAGGCCGGAGAAACAAGTCACCCTGGGGCATGGTGAAGTGGCTTCCTGCCCCTCGGGGGCCCTGTTAGAGACCCCACCTCTGGGACATCCAGACAGAGTCTCCGGATGGCGCCCCAGGTTTCCGACCTGCCAGACACAGCAGCTGGCGTGGGGGTAGGGAAAGGCAGTGGGGAGCAGCCATTTCTGAAGGTGACCGTTTAAAAGTTAGGGTGAGAAAGTGAAAAATATAGCAATGTCCAACTATAAGCACCCTCTGCGTTTAAATGAGCCGAAAGGACTCGCCGTTACTTTGTTTTTCGAGCCCTGATTAGACCCCAGCAAGATGTAGTGCTGGCTCCTATAAAAATATGATGGTTACAGTTTCTCTAAATGACGCACAGGACAGCAAATACCATTGTTAGCTCAAGTTACGACAATGAAATAGTCAGACAGATACTGTGTGAATTTTGATTTGTGCTCTTGCCCTGGGCCTTGTCAATATTAGGCATAGCAATATTAAATTTCAATAAAATGAAGGTTTTTAACTGTTTGTGGAGGAATTCCTGAATTCAAGTAAAAGTTAAAAAAGAGGTTCATTTAAAGGCAATTTAACCCTATTCAAGGGTACGTAACACTCTGCTGGCAGAGAGCAGGACGCTGCCATGTAAGAGATGGCAGGAAGCCGCCTTAACAAACAAGCTTCACTGGGACGCGACATGATGCCAGCAAACAGGACACTGTCCAAACGACGCGCGTTCTGGCAGAAGTTTCACTAGTTGCTTGATTAGTCTGAAGAATCAATTTTAAAAGCGGCGGTTTAAAATGCTTTCTGTACACAACGTGGAACCGAAAAGGACAAACCCCTCTCCCCATCGTCACCTGTCGCCCACTGAAGGCTCTTTTCCTGCTAATTCCTATGAAGTTACCATCCCACGTTTCCAGAAACCAAAACGAAGTCCCCAGCCAGCGTCTCCAAGCACGGTGTGGCAACAACGTGTGGCGTGTGGATCTGACAATGTAACATCACAAAACTACGCCCCAACTCGACGCTCACATCTCGGTGTGTCGACATTTTATGTTAATTAGGAACACACGTGCTTCCGACCAACCAGTAGATAGCATAATTCTGGAAAAACTCCTATGTCTCTAAAATTAACTTTTTTCTCTCTAATTCCATCTAAAACTTGAAAAAGTGGAATATTTTATTTTATCCATATGTTACCTGGAGCTAACAGCACTGGTTTGGATGTTTCTGTGAACTGAGATATAAAATTAAATTGAACCTGCATGTTAAGACTCAGACTGCACAGGCATTTTCTTACTTCTGTATGTGTTTATGTTTGATTCCTAAATAGATAATATATCCTATCTACTTATTTCTCTACAATATGCGAATTTTGCAAACAATAGTGCTCCCCAGGTTAAAAAGGGGAGAAAAAAATTTGAAACCCTTCAGAGTCAAAATTTCAACAAATTTTCAATAAATCTAGAACAAGCTAATATTTTGTACTATTATCAAGATTTGTATTTGCATTCCTTATGGTACGGTAGGGCCTAGAAAGCAGACATCTTTAACATAACAAGCCGTGCCTGTTTATGCCACTTCGCAGCCCTCATTAGCATCCTGAGATCCATGTCAGACGTTTTGAGCAAGTAAAAGGTGATGAATCAGAGAGGACGGCTCTCCCTCGATAGTCTGTCATCTTTAAGATTCTGTGAAAGTTGTGAAGCCAAAGTCAACCTGTCCCAGCTGTTATCATGAGTCACCCACTGTTTAGAAACATCTCTCGTTCGGGCTCCGGATGAACCAGTCCATGGTATCGCGATTTACGGAAACTCTTCCCAGTAGAGTCGCCCCGTGGCAGGTGGCAAAGCGCTGAAGACCCTGCTAAGTCCTGCTGGAGAAGCGGGCTTTCTGGCAACGCACTGCGTCCCAGGCCCGGACCGGCATGAAGCCATCTTCCAATGCTCCTCGGATCCGCTTTGCGACGTGACGGCGACGTCAGACAGCAGCCACGCCGGTTTCTTACAGAACGCCGAAGGGCCTCGGGCTGGATAAGCAGAAACCATTTCTCATCTAACTAGATCAGTTAACCCAAAACGCTCCTCTCTCTCTCTCGGGACCAGCTGACCCCTGTCGGAGCTGTGGTTAACCGCCAAATTTCAGAAAAGATGGGAAACGGCAGATGAGTAAAATATTGATCAGCGGCTTCAACGGGGGAGGCTTAATGTGCGCAGAGTGGCAGAAAAATCCATGTTGCTGCCCACGCGGGAAACCCGCCGAGCGTCCGACTCCCGCCGGGACAGGCCGTGAGCTCCCCAGCACCGCGGCCCGCGCACGGGGCAAACGAACCAGAAAAATAATTTAGGTGAAAGAGACGCGATTCAGCAGAACACCCACTGCAGACTGGAAGAAAGATGCCATGCTAAAGCTTTAGTGAGAGAGAAAACGGAGGGTGGCTTTGAACTCGAACGTCAGCTCTAATGTGCTGAGAACGGGAGTTTGCGCGTTTGGGTGGGTGACCGCCAAAACGCAAATGCGTGCGTGGAGACAGCGCTGTTCCAAGGCGACGCTATTCCGCGCCCATCACTGGGTCTCCGAGCAGCTAAACTT
>NW_011896359.1:0-457 GCF_000151845.1 Pteropus vampyrus | reverse complement strand
TCTCCTCTGTTCTCACTATTTGAGCTTTACGGAGTAAAGACTTTTTAAATGTGCCAGAGCTCCCTTCAGCGCCCAGTCTCGCAAGGCGCCGTTGGACATGTACACTATTTCTCAAACACCCTTTGCCCTCCGCACGCAGGAGGGGCGGCTGGGCTTGGCCGCACCTGCTGCTCCCCCACTCCTGCCCTTGGGCTGCTGCTCAGCCTGGTGCACAGTGCTCCCCCACCCAACAGGAAGGAAACCGAGCCGGTAAAACCCCTTTCCATCATTCTACGACAGGCACAACTCCTCGAGGTGGCAATGACAAGAAAGGACACACAGTGTGCAAGCAGACGACTCGGATGGTGACCTTGTAAGAGTGGGACATTAGAGCCTTAGGCTTCCAAAACCTGGCCAGACCTCGCCTGGGAAGGAGCTGGACCCTCGCCCTTCATCCAAGGACAGCTCCCCGAAGGTC
>NW_011896358.1:4285-4551 GCF_000151845.1 Pteropus vampyrus | reverse complement strand
CGGACGCCAAGCCCAGACGGCACTCGGTTACGGGGGACTCGAGTCTGGGGGAGTAAAGGAAGGAAAAAGCACCAGAGGAACGCGCTGGACTCGAGTGGAGACGGCCCGAGAGGGTGAAGGAGGCCACGGCCTAAACCTTCGGGGGTGTCCGACAGCAGACGCGCCGGCACGGACGGCCTTGGGGTCACTTGCAACTTCTGCCACTCGGGCCTGCTGTACAGATGGCGCCAGTAACTGGGGAGCTGGACTCTGCCCTGCCTCCTCCT
>NW_011896358.1:0-1753 GCF_000151845.1 Pteropus vampyrus | reverse complement strand
GCGCTTGGGCGCCTCGGGGTGGCGCGGGCGTGGAGCCCCTGGCGAGGTGGTGAGCCCAGCGGGTCCCGCCTCCAGCACGAGGGATCGAGCCCGGGCTGGCTTCTGCGGCCTCGTCGCTGCCCAGACCTGGCCCCGAGGCGGCTGTACTCACGCTAGTCCTTAGACATCAGCCGACCCTCGTTTCTGAAAAACGCGGAGATCTCTCCTTCGAGTCGTATCTCCGGGGCCTCCGCGCCTGGAAGCCTTCCGTGACTGCAGCCTGCTGAGACGTTTCCGGCGTGTTACATCGAGGGCTGTTTTCTGCCTCCCTGTCCGTCCGTCCCTGGGGACGGCCGGGTCTGAGGTGGCCGCGCTCCAGAGCCTTCGTTTCACGTCCAGAGCTAGCGGATCCTTGACAGGTGGTAGGTATGCGATGTGCGTTCGGTGAGTAAAGGGACTGATTACCTCGTGGCCTCGGCAAAGACGGAAACGTTTGTGGGGAAGGCGCGTTCGTCGCGGAAGCCCTCGTTGGAAGCGCTGATTTCCCAGCAAATGCTTGGGAGCGCACTCGATGGGCATGTCGCAACGTGCAACGGCCGACGAGGAGGATTTGCTTTGTATGAAAACGCAGCGAAAAGGGATGTTTAGCTGGGCTTTTTGAAAATACTGCGTCCGCAGTCTCGAGAACAGTCGCCGGCCCGTCGTGAGCGCCTGATAAACGCGTGTTGAATGAATGAATGAATGAATGGACAAGCGAGTGAATGAGTGAAGTGCTCCAGACTCTCCGGCTTTGTGGGCTCCAGTTTGCTCCGGCTGCAGGTCAGGGTCTGTGAGCTCACTGGTTACTCACCCAACAAAGTCAGAGCCCCGCGCGAGCGAGGGCTGATCACTCACGGCTGCGTCGCTCAGAAGCAGCATTGCTGGGAGTCTGTCTGCAGTAGGTGAGGTGTCTTCGTGCTGGGCCGAGTCCATGGGTGAGCTTGGGGCCGCAGTGAGCGCTGTGGCCACTGGTTATCAGGCGTCTGCTACTGTGTGTAAGGTTTTGGGATGTAGAGAGAGAGCCCGGGGTCCCCGCCCGTGGGGTAGACAGAGGTACGTGCAGTGTCTCGCTGCTCACGGAGAGACACGTCCGAGCACGCGGGCGGTGGGGCAGGGACACATTCAGAGAGGAGAGGCTGGCCCTTGGATGCTGCAGGCGGCATGTGGGTGACGAGTGGGAATCCTGTGTAAAGCACAGGGAGTGGCATATTTGAAGTGAAGTGTTTTTGGAGCCCTGGTGACAAGTCTAGGTGCATGAAGCGTGAGGCACAAGCCGGATGGTGAGTGAGGAGTGTCTGGCCGCTGAGCTGGGGGGAGGACGGGGCGTGGGCAGAGCAGAAGCTACGAGCTCTCTGCGGCCGGTCCCTGAAGGGCTGAGCTGGGGAGAGGCAGCTGGACAGCTCCCCGCAGGTGGGCACGCGTCTGCCTTCGCCTGGGACGGGGCCCGGGCGTCTGACATCGCGGCCCCATGCCGTCCTCGGGCAGATCCGGGCCTTTCCGGGTGGGGGGGGGGCCTTCACACGTCTCCTGGGCCAGGCTGGACAGCTGGCCCTCATCTTGCTGTAAAGGGTAGAGTGGCCACTGGCGGGAGCACCCTGCCCCTCGGTCCCTCCAAGCGCATCTGTCCGTCCCTTGCATCGTGCCGCTAAGGGGACACCACCCTGGGTTGGCACCCCCCCAGGCCGGCCTCTGGCCCTTGGCTCTCCCGACCCCGAGTCCTGATTCGCGCCTGCCA
>NW_011896357.1:2673-4736 GCF_000151845.1 Pteropus vampyrus | reverse complement strand
GGCACAGTGACCCTCATCCTCCTTCCGAGTCCCAGCACGAGACTGCCCCCTGAAGCCTTCCTTCTCTGAGCACCCCAGCAGCAATCTCTGTCTCCTCCTCATAGTACCTGGTTGGATCTCAACCACCCTACAGGTGAGGTCAAGGAACCAGGAGTC
This sequence comes from Pteropus vampyrus, assembly GCF_000151845.1. Classification (NCBI taxonomy): domain Eukaryota; kingdom Metazoa; phylum Chordata; class Mammalia; order Chiroptera; family Pteropodidae; genus Pteropus; species Pteropus vampyrus. Next base: position 4,580 of record NW_011896357.1, on the reverse strand, counting down.
CAAAGGTAGACCTCCTGGTAATAAAAGGCCTCTTATCAATAGCAAATCCCAGGCTCTTTCCCCCAAAACTATAGACACTTCTGTAACAAACACACATGTCTACATCTCTCATCTTCTTTTAAACCAGCTTCTGGTTCCTTGATCAGCTCTTCCCAGGACCCTTTCCAACAGGAAGATTAAGCCAAGGGGTCTGGATTTCCCAGCTGAGTGCAGGCAAGAACTCAATAAAACACTATTGAGATCCAGCTCCTGCAAGAATCCTGGTCTGACGGAAAAGGTTTTGGTGCCAAACACTCTGGAATCTAAGTCCTGCTTGGCTGTTCACTACTTGGGCAACTTCACACAGGTAACTGAACTTCTCCAGACCTCGGCTTCTTCATCTGTAAAATGGACGTAATTCTAATCTGCAAAGTGCCCAACCCAGTGCTGCCTGACCCACATTAAATGCTCAGAATGTTATTATAAGTCAGGCTCTGTCCTCAGGTCACACACAGGTTTCCACTTTTATATGCAACTGTCTAGCCTAAAGATTTCCCTTCTGGGCATCTCAACTGAACTCTCAGTGGTCAGTGAACACACGTCATGCTCCTAGACGCCTCTACTAGTGGGGATTCCCTTGGAGGGACCACATGAAGATTTTCTGAATGACTCAGTCCTCAGTCATCGATCCATTATTTGGGCACTGGTGTGTAAACCCGTACATGACCTCGTTCGCTCATCGACATGTGTTTATGGTCACCAGTATGCACACACATACAGGACAGCACGTAAGTCCTTTATATATGTGCAGGTTCCCATAGCTGCTCACAGGTGTAATGCACACCTGCAGTTTCACACTCAAACATACCCTGTGCTGCAGAAGCCCAGCTGTGTACACATGCCCATTCCTTCACGTGCACGCTCCTCCATACATGCACCAACACGCACACATATAACTTTACAGTTATGGATACACCAGTATTCTGCGCCCATGGACACCCACGTACGTGCATACATACCCTCACACATTTATATCCACAGCAACACCCCACAAGGTGCACACGCAATGCTCTCAATCTGTCCACACGTGCTCATCCTAAGACTTGTGCCCCGCCCAGCTCGGGCCCGCTCACTCATTGACGAGCCGGTCACAGATCTCGCTGGGCAGGAAGATGTCTGGATGTAGCCGCAGAGTCTCCTTATCCAGCAGGTAGCCCAAGGTGCCATCCAGGTTGCGCAGGCAGAAGTCGGTGCAGAGGGCCATCAGGGACTCCGGAGTGTCGGACGCCATGCTGGGGGCAGGCAGGTGGGCCACTCCAGGACAGGGGCCTCCAGGGGCAGCGGTGACTCGTCAACACTCACAGGATCATTGGCAGAACCACAGCCTAGAGAATACGTAAGAAGCTGGGTGAGCCACACAGAAGGGCCAGACCCACCAGCTCTCCTATGTCCATGCTGAGTTGGGAAACTGAGGCCCCAGATGTCACACTCAAAATAGCAGCTTAGCAGGGCCAGGCTCCAGGACTCCTGAGTCCCTCCCTGCTGCTCCCTGCATGACATCATCTGTGTGTGATTTGACCTGCAAAGACCAGGGGGCCTTGTCTAAGCATTTCTATGCCTTCACAGTGTCTGTGGGCAGACACCTAACGCTTGGGTGGGGATAACAGCAGCTTTCATTAACAGCTGGGGTGTCCCTTGCTGTGTAACCTAACCCGAGTACAGCCGTCACTGAATGCTCAGTATGTGCCAGGGTTCTGTAGACACGTTATCACCCATCTCATTCTATATGATAAAGAATTAAGGCTCCTCCTAAGGGAAATTAAAATATACGTCCACATAAAAAGCTGTACATTAATGTTCATAGTGGTATTATTCAAAATAGCCCAAAGTGCAAACAGTACAAACGTCCATCAATGGATGATGGATAA
>NW_011896357.1:0-1103 GCF_000151845.1 Pteropus vampyrus | reverse complement strand
CCATTTTCCTACCAGAGTCTATATGAGAAAGGGGGAAAAAAATGGGCAGAATTAATTCATGATGTTCAAAGTCAGGGTAGTGATTACCCTTGCAGTTAGAAAGTGACGGGGGGGGGCCTCTGGGAGTTCTGCGACAGGTGTGCTCACTTGTGGAAAGTCATCAAACTGTCAACTCATGCTTTGTAGGCTTTTCTTTATCTAATGTGATACTTTGATTAAAAAACTTTTTTAAAAGTGCAGGCTCTATGGTCAGACAGACCAATGTTTCAACCTGATTCCATAATTCACTGAATTACTTAACCTCGCTGGACCTCAGTTTCCTCATCTAGAAAATGGGGATAATAACTCCTACTTCACGGGGCTGTGGGAATAAATGAGATGTCAGGAAAACGCCTAGTCTCAGGCTTGACAGGACAAGTATACAACAAATGGTGGTTACGATCCCATTTTACGGATGAAGAAACTCGAGCTCAGAGACAGGAGTTGCTCTGTTCAAACTGGGATTTGAGTCTTATCTCTTGAAACCCATCACATCACCTCGTGGAGGCTTCTGAAGGATTTTAGGGCCCGGCATCGCCCCTGGCTTCTTGGAGTCTCGGAGTCCATGCTTGAACCTTCCAGGCTGCTCAGGAAACCCAAGGGGCAGCCACAAAGCACTATGCGCTTTAGAACCCCAGTTCTTGGTTCTGGTCCCACCACTTACTGGCGACCTTGCTGTAAGAACTCCGGAGTCGGGCTGCCCCAGCTTCAAGTGTCAGCCCTGCTGCTTAAGAACACGTGAACTTGGGCAAGTGTCTTCACCTCTCTGTGCCTTAATCGCTACTCTAAAATGGGGAGCTCTTTGTGAAGAAAACATGGAATGATAAAGGGCTTAGCATGGTGCCTGGCACACAGTATCTGCTCAATAAAAAGCAACTATTATTATCCTCATTGTCATCGTCATACCCTTCTCTTACCTAACCTGCCCGGGTCCCCAAGTAGATCAAGTTCTTCCCCCACCTAGCTCCAGACCTGGGTCTCCTGCCATGAGGCCCGTAGTGCCAGCTGTCCCCCTGGCTATGTGACACCCTTGAGAGAAGGCATAATAAACAGGCTGCCCGGGC
>NW_011896356.1:3524-4291 GCF_000151845.1 Pteropus vampyrus | reverse complement strand
GTAAAGACATTTTTTAAAACTTTTTTCTTTTTTTCTTTCATCATTTATGACAATTGTGTATAAAATCCTCTTTTATTATAATCAAGAGAATGTCTGTAAATGTCCATGAACATTTGGCTGGACTGGACTATCAACTCCTATTGGGTAAAGAGGCATCACAGTGTTGTGGATATGACACAAGATTTGAAATCACACTTCAGTTTGAATACTAGTTCTGACATATAAAGTGATTTCATCTCCCTGAACTGTTTCCTCATCTATGCACTGCAGATATAATATCGACTGTTACCAGCATTAAAAACACTTATAATGGAGGTGCATGCACAGTAGGGGCTCAGTAAATGTGTTTCCTCCTCTCATCTTCCTATTTATCTTCAACTCCCTAGCATTTCACTTAGAAGGTGAATTAAATCGAATCATGATTTTCTTAATATGTGAGGTAAAAACACTTCGAAGCCCCACTAAGCACACTGACCTTTTTCTACAACTAAGAAAATATGTCTCTTTTTACCTCATTCTCCAATAGGCTTGTGAATGTACATTTGCACCCGTGCACATGTGCACACACATGTGCTTACATGCGAATTGCTCAGTCTGGTCCTAATTAATAACAATAAGCGGAGCCAGGCAGCATGACTACAAGTGGGTTTTGTTTAGAGCTCCCCAGCGCCCCAAACAGCCAAGTAAAATGTGTGATGTCTTAATCGCTGATGAGCAGCAAAACCATTTTCAGTGTTACAGTGGAAACTATGCAATTTTCCCATAAG
>NW_011896356.1:0-2149 GCF_000151845.1 Pteropus vampyrus | reverse complement strand
ATATTAAGTCTTCAAAATCTAGTGTGCATTTTATACTTCTCAGCACATCTTAATTTGTATTAGCCTCATTTCACATGTTCAGTCATCCCATATGTCTAGTGGCTACCATACTAGACAGACCACATCTAAAGGATTCAAGGAAAGCTCCAGGCAAAATTATAAGGTGCCGGAAGTTTGTCCTTAATGCTCCTCTTCTCTCTTTTCCACACCGAGACACCTTCCTGCTTCACCTTTCAGGGCTTCAGTGACTTACTGCCCACACTCCTGCTCTGGGAAAACAAGAGAACACAAGGCATGGAAATACACTGTGATTCAAACAGCCCTGTATTTGAAACCTAAAATGCCATTCACTACACCTTGTCGCATAACTTAATCTGAGCTTCAGATTCCTCATCAATACCTATGTCACTACTCTTTATAAAGTTTTTATAAAGTTCAAATGCAATGATATATGTAAAGGCATTTAGCACAATGCTTCGCATAGTTAAGGCATTGTGAAGAAGCTACTATTAGTTTTGCTTTCAAATCATGTCTGCCAAAAGAAAGCAATGCCTAATATTAAAATAATGGATTACTTTTAGTATTTCAGGTGCCAATCGCTGGCTGTAGAGGGTATTCTTTCAGAGAAGGAGAATGAATCAAGGATATAAACAGATAGTGAGGAGAAAGTACGTTAGAGATTCCTGTAAGATTTCTAACACTTCCAGACTCTTCTCTCCTTCTGATATTATAAAAGGAAAATTAGATTTTAAGAAATCATATTTCAATTCAATGTAAGATAATTTAGTTCTTTTCATTGTGAAGATATTTTTAGTAGAGTATGAATTAAACTGTAAATTAGGATTACTTTTTTAAGGCAAGAAGCATACTGATTTTCCAAAATTAGACAAACTACAATCTGACTAAATATGGCAATGAAAATTAAAACAAAAAGAAAAATTCATAGATAATCTACCGTTGTTTTAACCTTACAGTTTTTCACAAAGTAGACAAATCTAAATGCTCTTACATAATACCAGCATAGTTCATTCCATCTTAGTGAATCATTGTCTTTCAAAATGAACAAAATATACAATAATTAGCTTCCCAGAAAATGAATACAGTGTTGACATATTCAATAAAGTATTCACTTTGTGAGTCAGTCAGAGTGTTCTTTGACATTTCTAAGACATACAGTCACAATTGCAAACATATCGTCTTTGGCCTTCAGCCCATTGGTTGGGCACCATGAATCTGACAGATGTGACAGTGGGCAAAATGATAAGTAAGGGGAGGTCTGCTCATGGGCTAAGCAGGAATCTGGTCAGACACCGGAATGTCCTTCTACGTTACTTGGTGGGTTAGTTTCCTAATACTACAAAATGGTGGCTTAACACAACAAAAATTTATTGTCTGAGAGTTTTAGAGACTAGAAGTCTGAAATTAGGGTCCATCAAGTAATAACAAACGTTGGAGAGGATACAGAGAAAAAGGAACCCTCATACACTGCTGGTGGGACTGCAAATTGGTACAGCCGCTATGGAAAACAGTATGGAGTTTCCTCAAAAAACTAAGACTTGCTCTACCATATGATCCAGCAATCCCTCTACTGGATATTTACCCCAAAGACTTGAAAACCCATATCTGAAAAGATATTTGCACATCGATGTTCATAGCTGCATTATTCACAGTGGCCAGGACATGGAAACAGACAAAGTGTCCTACGATAGATGATTAGCTAAAGAAGCTGTGGTACATATATACAATGGAATATCACTCAGCCATTAGAAGAGATGAAATACTGCCATTTGCAACAACATGGATGGACCTTGAAATAATCATACTAAGTGAAATAAGCCAAACAGAAAAAGTTGAAAATCACATGATATCACTTATATGTGGGATATAAACCTAAAAGTAACAAATCAACAGGACAAACAGAGACTCACGGACATGGACAATGGACTAGTGGTTACCAGAAGGGAGGAGGAAGGGGAAAATAAATAAAATGTAGAAAGAAAGAAAAGAAAGAAAGGAAGGAAGGAAGGAAGGAAGGAAGGAAGGAAGGAAGGAAGGAAGGAAGGAAGGAAGGAAGGAAGGAAGGAAGTTAAAAAGAAATTAGGGTCTGAGCAGTGCTATGCTCCCTCTGAAACCTGTAGGGGAATCTTTT
>NW_011896355.1:5648-7382 GCF_000151845.1 Pteropus vampyrus | reverse complement strand
TGGTGTAGCGAAGTCCCCTGCTCCTGAACTGCTGTCTCTCTCTCCCTTCAGGTATGTTGACATTTGCTCTGCATGGTTAGGCGCTCCTGTGTTGGGGCCTAAGTACCTACCAGCGTGACGTCACCTTGATGAATTGACCCCTCCGTCATGATTTAGTGACCTGGCTTAAAGTCTGTCCTCTTCTGGCGTAAGAATGGACACCCTGCTTTCTTCTGGTTTCCATGCGCATGGAACATCTGTGTCCATCTCTTCACTTTCTGTGTGTCCTTCAAGCTGAGAGGAGTCTTTTGTAGGCAGCACAAAGTCGGGTATTGGGTTTTTTTCCTTTTTTTAAATCCATTCAGTCATTCTGTGTCTTTTGCTTAGAGAATTAGTATGTTTACATTTAAAGCAGCTGTCGATGGGTGTAGATTTACTGTAGATGTTTTATCAGTTGTTTTATGGGGTTTTTCTCTTGTTCCTTTTTTCCCTCTTGTTCGCTTCGTGATTTGATGATGTTCTTTACTGGTGTACTTAGATTCTTTCCTGAACATGTTGTAGGATTTTGATTTGTGGTTACCACGAAGCTCACATAAAACATCTTGTATTTATAAGTCTGTTTTAAGCTGGTTACAACTTAACTGCATTTTTAAAGTTGACTTCTAGTTTATTATGAACTCTCGTACTTCATTGATCATTCTTCTGAAAACTTTAGAAAACTTGCTAAAGATATTATTATTTAGTATTTTGATGCATATAACTTTGTCATATTTTACTAACCAGATTTTATTCTTTTAAAATATGTATACGTAAATAATTGGTATAAAAGAAACATTAGAATTTTTCTCTGCAGTGATTGTCTGCAGACAGACCTAGGTTCTAATCCTGAACTGCCGCCGTCCCGCTGCGTAGCCTGAAGCAGGTCCTCCAGCGCCCCTGTCTCGATTCTCTGTGAAGGGGGGTCACAGCAGTGAGTTGTGAGGGTTCCCGGTGGTCCTACTGGGTACCACCACTCTGACACTGGCGGTCCTACTGGGTGCCACCCTGACATCGGTTCGTAAACTCATTTCCCACCAATTCTTAGCACAAGCCTCAGTAGAGCAATTTTTTCCTACTAAGTTTTCCACTGTAGATCTTAAGATTTTGCTGCCTTTACAGCTGTTTCAAGGCCAGCTTTTCCTGTTGCTTCTCTCAGATCTCATATCCGGGGCTCTCATTCCCAGTGGGTGGCTGGTGACCTGTGGGGTGAGGTGGGGACCCCTCTGACACACGGGGCGTGGAACGCGCCAGGCCATGAGTTCTGGTCCGCGCAGCCGTCAAGCAGCCCTGTGGTCTTAGGTGCTTCACCAGCCCCTGCTCTGCCGTCCCCAGTAGCGACTGGGAGTACTGGGCAGCTCGTCCTGCCTGGAGGGGGTGTAGGTTGCGCGTCACGTAATAGGAGCTTATTTAAAGGAAGCTGGCGTCGTAAGCCGTTTAAAACGTTTTTCTCCTTACCACTACCTCTTCTAAGTTGTATCGGTTTTACTACCGATAATTTCAAGGCTCTCTGGTTTTCACTCTGGAATGTGTGCCTCTCAGTGAGGTAATGGTCAAGGCTCCTGTAAGCTTCAACGTGCTGTTGACGTTGGTCGTTTGTGACTTTGTGAACATCGCCTCATTTAAACCTGTCGTAACCTTAACAGGCTGCATATGAGCAAAGGTAAGTAACTTTAGGATGATTGAAATATCTTACTTATATCCACATTAAATTAAAAC
>NW_011896355.1:0-1613 GCF_000151845.1 Pteropus vampyrus | reverse complement strand
GGACGTGGCCTTTGGTCTCTGAAGTGGCGTGGCCTGGCTGAGGAGCGTGCCCTGATGGCCGCAGTGACCGCCAGCTCGTGGAAGTCGGGAGGTGTCACGTTTAGAGGCGCGCACGGCTGCTTCCCAGGCACCTTTTTTTTTTGCATGAAGAGATTTAATTTATCTTTTTAATTTTATATATTTTTAGATATATTTTACGTTTTCTGAAATTCACCCATTCAAAGCATGCAGTCCAGGGGTTTCTAACATATTCGTAGAGCTGCACCCATCTCCACGGTCTGATTTTGGAACATGCCACCAGCCCAGAAGGGACCCCTGTCTGTTAGTGGCCACTGTCCCCCCTCCGGCCCAGCCGCTGACCACGGGGCTGTTCCTGCTTGTCCCTGTGCCGTCGGGCCTTTCGCGTAGACGGGTTCCGCGGCGTGCGGCCGCTCACGCCCGAGAGTGACGTGTGTCGCGCCCGTCGGGGCCCCCCACCCCCTCCGCTCATGGCGCTGCCCCGTCCTGCGATCCGCGTGGCTCAGCGCTCGCGAGTCGCGCTGCTGTGGACATTTGCGCTGTTTTGTTTAGACGCGTTCGTTCCTTTTAGTCAAACACCCAGGAGTGGAATCGCTAGGTCCTGTGGCGGTTCTGCGTTGACCGTGTTTGGGGACCCGTTTTGGGGACCCTTCTCATGGTTTGGGGTTCGCATTCTCGCCAGCGGCGTGCGAGGGTCCCGGTTCCTTCACACTCTCACCGGCGCGCGGTGCCTCTTTGCTGTGAGCCGTGGCGGACGCTGTGAAGTGGCGCCTCGTCGTGTGGAACAGGCAGACAGCGGAGCTGGGAGTTAGAGCGCGGTTTCGGTTTCGGTTTCCGTTTCCGTTTCCGTTTCCGTCGGAACGAGGCTGCTCGTGGGGCGCGCGCTCGCGGAGCCGCCGGCCCTTCAGAAACCGTGTCTCAGGGATCGAAGCGACACGAAGTACTCGTGTTGAGAGTACACAGTTCGGTAAACTCTGATCCGTGCTGACCACAGTCAAAACTGTGAACACGTCCGTCACCCCTTCGCGCACCCTGCCACCCCCTCCTCGCCCGTCCCTTGTCCCCGCGATGTCGCTATACGTCAGTTTGAGTTTTCCGAAGTTTTATAAAGCACTGCGTGTGCGAGTCCATCGGCTTCGTGCACACAGAGCTTCACGATGTCCCAGGGTCACGGTTTGCTGGACTTTGCACGCCCGTCGCGCGCGCGCCCCGGTCCCGTGTGCTCCGGGCAGTGTCCCGCCGCCCGGGGGGACAGTGCGCTTCCCTGTCCTCGCTCTTTGGAGATGGCCCCCCTCTGCTCCACACAGAGCAGCTGCGGACATTTGCGCGAAAGCCTTTGCATAGGCTTTCGCGGCCCCGGGAGTGGATCACGTGCTCGGGGGCTGTTTAACGTTTCCACAAATCGCGGCCGCGGTCGGCAGTGGCGGAGCCGGTCCTGCCTCCCCGGCAGCACCGGATGCCCAACCCGCCGCCTCCCCTTCCGTGCCCTGTCATCTTCCATGGGCCTGGAGGACTTTCACCTTGCGTGCTTATCGTGGGCATTGGCTGGTGACAAATTCGTCTAGCTTTTGTGGTCTCAAAAGTATTTTAATCTT
>NW_011896354.1:3330-5058 GCF_000151845.1 Pteropus vampyrus | reverse complement strand
GTAAAAAAGGGCACCCTGAAACTAACTTTATTAGGTGCAATTTTCACTAAATAGAGCTTAATGAACTAAAATAGTTAAATGGTTTTGCAGAAAAAAGTCCCAAAAAGTGTAATTAAAAGAGGTCTAAAAGAATACAATAGCTCCTGGTTTTTAATCCATTCAGCCACCCTATGTATTTTGATTGGTGTATTTAATCCATTTACATTTAAAGTAATTATTGATACACTTGAAACTTACTGGATTTCATTAACTAATGTCACCATAATAAATTTTAAAAAAAGAAAATTATTCAAAAACAAAAATAAATTACTGATAAGTATGTATTTATTGCAATTTTGTTATTTTGTCGTTATTATTTTTATAATTCTCCTTTTTTCCTTTCTTCTCTTGATCTCTTCCCTTGCAGTTTGCTGGTTTTCTTTAGTGTTTTCTTTGGGTTCCTTTCTCTTTATTCTTTTTTATATCTTTTGCAGGTTTTTGGTTTGTCGTTACATTGAGGTTTATGTCCACCATGCTGTATCTACTGCAGTCTACTTTAGGATGATAGGTGTTTAAGTTCGAATATATTCTATAAGAACTACATTTTTACTCCCCTCTCCATGCTTTATTCTATCGATGTCATGATTTAGATCTTTTTGTGTTGCGTGTCTCCTAGTTATTGTAGTTTGGGTATTGAGTTTGATACTTTCTCCTTTTGACCTTCGCAGTAGCTTTTTAAATGTCTGATTTACCGTATTTATTAAATATTTGGCTTTGCCACTGAGATTTTTTTTTTCCTTCCTGTTTTCTTATTTCTGGTTATGGCCCTTCCTTTTCTGCTTAAAGAAGACCCTTTAACATTTCTTATAAAGCTAGTTTACTGGTGATAAACTCCTTTAGCTTTTACTTGTCAGGGAAACTCTTTATCCTGTCTTCATATCTGAATGATAACCTTGCTGGACATATTACTCTAGGTCATACATTCCTTTCCTCTGGGCATTTTAAAGATGTCCTGCCATTCTCTTGTGGCCTATAAAGTTGCTGCTGAGAAATCAGCTGATAGCCTTAGGGTTTCCCTTTGTATGTAACTTTGTTTTCCTCTGCTTCCTTCAAGGTTTCCACTTTAATTTTTGCCACTTTAATTATGATATGTGGGTCTTTTTGAGTTCATCTTGTTTGAAACTCTCTCTCCTTCCTAGATCTGGATGTCTGTTTCCTTGAGCAGGGTAGGAAAGTTTTCAGCTGTTATTTCTTTGAATTAAGTTTCTGTTCCTTTTTCTCTTACTTGTCCTTCTGGGATCCCTATAATGCAAATGTTTGAGCACTTTATATTATCCCAGAGGTCCCTTAGACTATCTACATTGTTCTAAATTCTTTTTTCTTTTCGCTGTTCTGATTGATTTCCACTCGTCTGTCTTTGAGGTCACTGATCCATTCTTCTGTATCGGCTAATTAGCTGTTAATTCCTTCTGTTATTTTTCATTTCTGTTGTTGTATTCTTCAGGTTTGCTTGATTCATTATACTTTCTAACACTTTGCTGAAATTCTCCGGAAGTTCCCATATTCCACTCTCAAGTTTGATGAGTATCCTTATGACTTTCTTTGAATTCCTTATCAGATCACTTACTTATCTGTTTCCTTGGGGTATGTCTCCAGGGGTTTTTCTTGTTCCTTCATTTGAAAAATATTCTTCTGCCTTTTCATTTTGCTTGACTTTCTATGTTTGTGTGATTTAGACAAAATACCTAT
>NW_011896354.1:0-680 GCF_000151845.1 Pteropus vampyrus | reverse complement strand
CAGTCCATTTAGACTAAACCCAGAGAAGGAAGCTATCTGTAAGTGTATCTTTCCTACTGGCAAATGGATTTCCTTTCAGGCAGTGTAAGACCTCACGGGTCAGGGCTACCTGCCCAGTTCAGGCCAGAAAGAAACAAAAGAAACAAATCAGGTCACCCATCCAGCATCAATCTTCTCCCCAAAATAGTTCGTCCTCACGTGCAGAAAATGACAGGCATTGCAAAGCAGCTGTACAGACGTGTGTTTATAAACTTAACAGGCTATAACCTCCAACCTAGTGAAGACGCGACCCTTCTGTGGCCCCTGTCACGGTTTCACGCACCGCCATCGTGGATGTCACATCGTTTACTGGTCACCATCTTTACTTAAGCAAGGACCTCTCACTGCTTTTATAATGCCCCCTGCAAGCGTTTATTTACTCTATCATTCGGGAGGGCAAGGAGAGAACTTGGCATTCAAACAACCATATTGGGAAACTCAGATGTGAACTTATGTCCTGTCTTGGCCACGCAAAGCCTGATATAGCCATTATTCTCCCAGTTCTTGTCTAGTGTCACTGCCATCTCCCAGGGCAACCTCACCTCCTAGTGTCTCTTCTGAACTCATATTGACAAGGTTTGGAATACGACCTATACTTATTGCAAGGATAGCTAACGTTTTTATCCAGCTGAAGTTCATTC
>NW_011896353.1:1457-3773 GCF_000151845.1 Pteropus vampyrus | reverse complement strand
GAGACTGTGCATTAAATGGATAAACTGACTTAAATTCACTTGAGAAGTAATGGTGCCAGATGGATACAAGGCATTTTCATATTAGTGCCAGTTTCCTCCTTGGCAGAGCACTGCTTTGCACATAATATGTACGGAGAGGTTCCCTATGCCCTTTGCAGTCATTATCTCTCATTCAATTATCAAAAGCAAAACAAAACAGAAAAAAACTTTAAGATAAGCACTTTTGTTCTCTATTTCATATCAGCAGATTGTTATTAGTAATGATTGTGCAGAAGTTTTTCTGTTTGCCCCTCCAGATCTACTGTCCACCCTTCTCCATCCTGCTCCACGTCTCGGGAGGCTGCTGTCTGTGAACTGCATCAGGGAGTCCCCACACTCTCTGACTTTCAGCTGGCTTCAGCCAGAGGGAGGCACTGGCAGGAGAACAGAGTGTGGGAAGAAAGAGAGTATTTAATTTTCTGACACTTTCTTGGCAGGTCTCATGTAGTTCTTGTAAATAGTTCCCACCCATTGCTCTAGAGCTAGTTGCAATTTCCCTAGGTTGCTAATTCCGGGGTTTTTATATTTCTCATTGATTTTCCTTAACCCATCTACAACTTTGTAAGTAATCCCTCTCTGAAACTCTCTTCAATCACTTTAATCATCTGTATTCTGCTAGGATATGACTGATTGACTAGCCCAAGGTCTGGGTGGTAAGTGGGTAGTGGCAGAGCTAAGCCGATATCCAGGCTGATTCCAAACTTCTGAGTTTATTCATGAGAGTAACTTCCTTTCTTCTTATTTCTTTCTTCTTTCTCACCTAGGTAAAGAGAGGACACATTTTATCCAATTATAAGAAGAGTTTAGTGCCACCCTTTCTTAAACAATAGATTGCATTTCTTAGACATGAATCCAGCAATGATTATGTTATGTTCATCACAATGCATTGCTCTGATAGCACCTGTATTAGGGTTCTCCAGGGAAATAGAACAAATAGAAGAGAGAGATAGATAATGATGATATATGGATAGACAGACAGACAGACAGATAGATAAACATTTATTATAGAAATGGGCTCGTATGGTTATGAAGGCCTAGAAGTTTTACAATCTGCTATCTGCAACCCGAAGAACCAGGAAAGCTGATGGTGTCATTCAGTCCAGGTTTGAAGGCTTGAAAATCAGGAGCTGATGGTGTAAGTCCCAGTCTGAGTCCAAAAGCCCAAGAATCAGTAGCACTGACATCCAAGGGCAGTAGAAGATCAGTATCTCAGTTCAAGCAAAAAGAGAGAATTTGCCCTTTCTCCACCTTTTCGTTCTATTCTGGCCCTCAATGGAATAGATGATGTCCGCCTACTTTGGTGAGGGCCATCTTCTTTACTCCATCTACTGATTCAAATGTTGATAATCTCTTCTGGAGACACCATCACAGATACACCCCAAAAAGAGTACTTTGCCAGCTATCTGGGCATCCCTTAACCTGGTCAAGTTGACACATAAAATTAACCACCCAAATGTTCACAACATCCAACTGGTCACACCTGTTGCATACATTTGCTAAAACTGTGACTGTCTAGAGCTTACACCATGTGTAGGATACAAGCAAAAGACTTGTCATTAGAGAGTCTGTATTCTAGGTCTAGACCTGTAATTTTTTACCTTCAAGTAGCTGAAACTCTGTGACTCAGGTCTTTTTTCCATACACTGAAAATAATGTATAATTCCTGCCTAATTTATAGTAATGTTATGGGGTTAAACTGCTGTCAGGAATGTGAGCCTAGGAGAAGGAAAACGACTAAGCTAATATATAGTCAATTCTAGCTGCAGAATTCCTGAGTTCAAAAACTGTTTTTGTTTAGTAAAACAAACATTGGTCTAGAACGAAAACCCTCATGGCCTGGTCAGGTTCGGCAGAGAGTGAAGTAGAGAGAATTAAATTACTCTGCATAATAAAATAGGAAGAATTTTAAGTTTCCTTGGAAAGCCTGAGAGTGTGAGGAGATAATATGGGGAGATAAGGGTAGGTAGAGGGAGAAAAAGCAAAGCAACATGACAACAAGTTGAAAAGTGGCAGCCCACAGTCCTTAGTGACAGGGACAATAAAATGACTCCAGGTGTTTAATATTTAATCATTGTTTTTTTTTTTTATGTAAATCACCTGATGCTCCAAAACTTCAGGAAAAGTCCCGTGGTACTTTTGGAATTGAAGAAATGTGATTGGTAACCTATGGAATAGCCTAATGCAGAAAAGAGCAGACCTGTGTGGGATATAGGGCAGCAAATGCATGGAAAGGGAGGAGCGGACCCCTATGGGATCTCGCCTGACCTAATACGAGGT
>NW_011896353.1:0-382 GCF_000151845.1 Pteropus vampyrus | reverse complement strand
TGGTACTTTTGGAATTGAAGAAATGTGATTGGTAACCTATGGAATAGCCTAATGCAGAAAAGAGCAGACCTGTGTGGGATATAGGGCAGCAAATGCATGGAAAGGGAGGAGCGGACCCCTATGGGATCTCGCCTGACCTAATACGAGGTATCGAAAAATAGAGAGAAAATCTGTAACCCACAACTTTTTAAAAATAAACTATTAGTGAAATCAGACGTCGCACCATTTTTTTTCTATGTGGAGATCCTTGTCCTAGTACCTACTTGCATTTCTGAATCTGTCAGGAAGATTTTGTTTTCCATGTGCTTGTAAATCAATAAAAATAAGCAAATATCATTTTGAATGTCCCTAGCAAAAGGCAGCATTCAGACTATGTGTATTT
>NW_011896352.1:5416-7622 GCF_000151845.1 Pteropus vampyrus | reverse complement strand
TATTTTATATATTTATTCTGCTTTTTGTCAATCTCTTCTCTCCAAGGGGACAGAGATTTTCGTCTATTTTTTTCATCATTATAATAGCAGTGCCTAGAACAGGGCCTGCCACATTGTAAGTACTCAATAAATATTTGTTCAATGAATTTTAAATGAATATTTTTAGAATGAACATGAATGAATCTAGTAGTCCTATATAAATCCTCACTGGGGGAAGAAAGTTAAGGTATACGTGAACATTTCTTACACAAGAACACAATGTAATTTGGCAAAAATGTAAAAAGCATTTCCTTTCAATTCTTGGCAATACAAGCCTACCTCAAGAAACAAAAAATAATCTCAAATAAACAATCTAACCTAAAGGAATTTAAAAAAAAAAATAGCAAACAAAGCCCAAAGTGAGTAGAAGGACGGAGATAATAAAAATCAGAGAGGAAATAAATGGAATAGTCTGAAAAAAAACAATACAAAAGATCAATAAAACCAAGAGTTGGTTCTTTGAAAAGATAAACACAATTGATAAACCTTTAACCAGACTCATGAAGATAAAAAGAGAAAAAACTTGAATAAACAAAATCAGAAATGAAAGAGAATAACAACTGACTCCACAGTAATATAAAGGATACTAAGAAAAAACTACGAGCGATTGTATGCCAACAGATTGGACAAACTGGAAGAAATGGATAAATTCCTAGAAATCTAATCTTTCAAGATTGAGTCAAGAAGAAATAGAAAATCTGAACAGACTGATTACTAGTAACAAAATCAAATTAGTACTCAAAAAACTTCCAAGAAACAAAAGTTCTGGACTGGGTGGCTTCACAGATGAATTTTGCCAAACATTCAAAAAATGGACACCTGTTCTCAAACTATTCTGAAAAATTCAAGAGGAGGAAAGCTCCTAAGCTCATTCTATGAGGCCACTATTACCCTCATTCCAAAACCATACAAAGACGTTACAAATAATGATGACAATGATGATGATGATGATGATGATGATGATGATGATGATGATGATATGCACCAATATCCCTAATGAACATAGGTGCAAAAATTCTCAACAAAATATTGGCAAATCGAATTCAGCAATTTATTGAAAAGATCATATACCATGACCAAGTTGGATTTATTCCTGGGATGCAAGTTTGGTTCAATATCTGCAAATCAATTAATGTGATATACCACATTAATAAATTGAAAGATAAAAACCATATGATCATATTAATAAATGCAAAAATAAGCATTTGATAAAATTCATCATTCATTTATGATAAAACTTTTCAGCAAAATGGGAATAGAGGTAACACACCTCAACAATGTAAAGGCCATATATGACAAACCCACAGCTAACATCATACTTAACGGGGAAAAGCTAAAAGAGTTTTTCTTAAAATCAGAAACAAGACAAGGATGTCCACTTTTGCCACTTTTGTTCAACATAGCATTGGAAGTCATAGACACACCAATCAGACAAGAAAAAGAAGTAAAAGTTATCCAAATTGGAAAGGAAGTAGTAAAATTGTCGTTATTTGTAGATGACATGATACTGTATAGAGAGAACCCTAAAGATTCACTTCGTAAATTATTTGTCTAACCACTATGCTGTACTCCTGAAACTAATATAAAATAATTTTGAATGCCAAGTCTAATTGAAAAATAAAAATTTCAAAAAAAGCATACTCTTTCAGAATCATTAAAATTTCTCTAAATCCTCCAGAGCTATAACTAATGGGCAGGGATATGACAAGGGTTGCCATATGGCTTAGTGAGGAATAGGCTTATCATTCCAAGGCTTGACTGGGTGGTTCTCCTGCTCCACAGAGTATTGCCCAGAGTCACTGGGACAGCATTGGTCATCTAGGGGCTTGACCAGGAGTTTGGCCAGACTTCTCAGCAAGGGGTCTTAATTCTCTTCCATGTGGGCCTCTTCACATTGAGCTAGCTTCAAGTCATGAGTTCTAAGAAGGAATGTTCCAAGAGCAAGCATTCTCAGAAGTAGGAAGCAAAAGTTGCCACGTCAGTTAGCTCTAGAACAGGCACACAGTATCAGTTCTGTTTCGTTTTATTAGAGCAGTCACAAGCCCAGCCCAGAGACCACGGAAAGAGAACTACGCAAGAGGTGTGGTTCATTGGAGACTGCCACATTAACCATCCAGCACATTTGGGCATTTTATTAGACATCTCTAGAACATCAAATCTCATTCCT
>NW_011896352.1:0-1991 GCF_000151845.1 Pteropus vampyrus | reverse complement strand
AAAATATAATTTTGGATCTGTTCTAGTACACAGATGAACATAAAATAAAATCCAAAAGTTCTGCTCTGTGTAGCATGGCAACAGTTGATTTAGCTTGAAAATAATTTAAAGCAGTTATAACCAGATGCTTGCTTCAAATAAACAAACACAAAAACAAAAACTTTTAAAAACCTTCCTTTTAGCACCCACAGAATACTTGCCTCTGAGCAGAGCTACTTCTTCACACATCCTTTAAGATGCCCAATTTTATGATGTTCAGCAAGATAACTAACCGAGACAACTTGTATTATTCCCTTGCTGTTTATACACTAGTTAGAAGTTCTGGGACATCTTCCAAAAGAAACTGTTTTCACATTTTAAAAGTTGGTCTAGTAACTCTCTTTTTGGGCAATATAATAAGCTTGCAGAGCCTGCTGTTTGTTGAGGTCACTCAAAATTCAAGGTAATAATGTCATCATAAGTCTGTATATAAAACAATGTTCCCCTTTCTGTTCTCTATGGTCACTTGCAAGTGGCATCTGATCGTTAAGAAACAAGTTATAAAGAATGTTGGGAGTGCTTTACCTTAGTGGAAAAGTTCAGCTCTTCTATCAGAAGTCCATTTTTAATCAATTTAAAGATTGTTCTAGGCTGCCGTTCTAATGAAAGAATAGTTTAAATTCATTTTGTTGTTATATGATTTTTAAGAAAAAATTAGTATGTTTAATCTGCTGTCTATTTTGTGGGCAGCCCTGGGATAACTTATAAACCACAGGACTTTTCTAAAGTTTAATTTATCTAGGATGATCCTACAATTTCACTTTAGCACCAACTTAAGAAGCTTAGTGTTAGCTTCTTTTTCCCTTTTTATTCACTTACCCCTCCTCTCCATCCCCACAACTGTCGTTCCAACTCTAGAACTTTACTTTTTCTGCAGGCTGTGCTATTGTAATAATGATGGCTTTAGCCAAACCACTTAAACTTTTCACGTCTCTGATTCCTCAGCTGAAAGCTACTGCCTCACAGGGTTGAGGTGATTAAATAGATTAACTTTATAAATACTGTAAGGGAGGAAAAAAATCTTTTTTCTTCTACTTTTCTAGGATCTCTAGCTGGGTCCCTGTAAATTGGACTGACAAAAGACAGAATAACTAGAGAAAAACAGAAGTGTATTAGCATGTGCATCGCACATAGACATGGAAGCACCCAGAGATGAGTATCTCAAAGGGGTAGATAGAATTTAGAGTCTATATACCTAACTTAGGGGGGTGGGGAAAGGTGGGAGAGAAAGGGCACTTATAGAAAAGCAAACGACTTTGGAAAGATAAGTGTATCCATATGGGAGATATGATAGTTTGTGACAGTGTGTGTCTGGGTATGGTGCCAACTTCTGTCTGCTAGAAGAGATTAGAGTCACTCCTGGGAGGAGATTAATGACAATTGAATTATTTGGGGAGGCTCTGCTTTTAGAAAGATAAAGGATTTCAGGAACTCAAATGTCTTCTGCTCAAAATAATCCTTATGTCAAAGTGGCACATTTTGAGATGACGTATCCCGATCCCCTTTAATGTATAAAATCATGTAACATTCTTAGAACATTCCTGACAAATAGCAGGCACTCTCTGAGTGCTTGTTGCTGTTGTTGCAGTGATTGCTATGGTGGTGTTAGGTAGCTGGTCAGACATGAGCAAAAGGAGAACAAAGGACTAGTGGTCCAGCCTAGAGACCGCCCAAAGAACACCCTATTGGTAGTTGGAGAATTCCTCCTGCATCCCCAGAGACAAAGAACAGGACGGTCATAGTCTTAGCTGGCCTAATCTGGCTACAGACGCCAGGGCAGAAGGTCATTATAACACTATGTTTATGCTTGGAAGTACATGAATCTAATTATGACAGACTGTATTCTGGGTAAGCACATACACACTAGGCAAAGAGTTATATAGAGGCCGAGTGTCAATCAAAATGACTTTGGAATCACCCCATCAGGGCCCCAAATATAACACAGACCTTCC
>NW_011896351.1:2890-4817 GCF_000151845.1 Pteropus vampyrus | reverse complement strand
GCTGGCGGGAGCCCAGGGTTCTCTAAGCATCTCGTCCTCATGTTGCCTGGGCAGACATCTGCCTTCCTCCTCGCTGGGGATTCCGGACCCTTCTCCTGGCCTGTGGTCTAGAGTGTCGCTGGGCCTGGGATGGATGTCCGGCTCCCTTGCGGGGCCCGTCCTCCCAATGGCCCACACGGCCCCGTGCCCCAGGCCCGCCCGGCGTTGCTCCAAGGAGCGTGAGCGGTTTGCAAACGACCTTTGCAGACTCTGCGTTCTCCACCGTGTCAAGAGGACCAGGAGGTAAGGCAGGTCCTCTCGTGTTGACGGGTCAAATCTGAGGCTGAACGATGAGGCCCTGGGGGTGTGAGACCCTCCCCTTTTCCTTGACTTCTTCCCTTAAAAAATAAATAACGGCGACAGTGATGCTGCTGCTGCTGGTGCGGCCCAGACGTGGGCCTGGGCTGGCTCTGCATGGGCAGTGTCCTCATACTTGGGACTCAGGACCAACTTGTGGCCCCATGGAGAGTCTGCTCAAAGCAGCGGTGATTTCCACCCCCTGCTCCCCAAATCCAAACATAGGAACACCGTTTCAAGACAATGGACACTGGCCGGTGAAGGACAGCGATTCCGGAGAGGTGCAAACAAATGAGGTGAGCCCCACGGTTTCACCAGCTCACTGACTTGAGGGGGTTCCCAGGCTGTGGCAGGGAGGGGCCCCAGGAGGAGACTGGCAGGACCCCTGAGTGGAGGAGATGGACTGAGGGCTGGGAGGACCATGGGGCCGAGCCGGAGGAGAGAGATGCACAGAAAAACATGTGCGTGGGAGACCTTGGGGGGCCCCTCGAGTATTCATCTGCGTGGCAGTCACTGCAAGTGTGTGAGCAAAGATCCTAGGGCCAGGGGAGGCCCAACCGCTGGAAACGACCCGAGGAAACAGCCCTCAAGGCTGACCCTGGGCTGGGGGTCTGTTTGTCCCCACCCCAGGCAGACAGGAACCTCATGGTTTGGCGGCCACTGGGGAGATGATAAAAGGCTTCTGTCTCAGGTGGAAGGAATAATGAACGCAGGTGAACCACCCTCGGTCCCACACAAGAAAGCTTGAGAGCGAGCCCTGAAAGGTTCAAACCTTTCAGAATAAAAATAATCCCAAAATAAGCTTGAGATTAGTTATACGAATAAAAAAGATTCAGCACCTATAGCGTAAACTTTACAATGTCAGGCATCCAATAAAAAATTACCAGGCAACACAAAAAGCAGGAAAAGTATGACCCCCAACGAGGAGAGAAAGCAACCAATGAAATGAACCCGGAACTAGCCTGGACGTTAGAATTGGCAGACGAGGATGTTAAAACGGTCGCCGTAAAACAGCATTTCATGTGTTCGAAAAGCCAGAGGAGAAATTAAACGTGTTAAGTAGAGGCAAGGGTGCTATAAAAGACCCAAATCCAGCTTTTAGAGATGAAAACTAGAGTCTGAGATGAAAACTACACAGGATAGTATGAAACATTGCAGAAAAAAAGATCCCCGAGCTTGAAGACGTAGCGATCGGAGACATCCAAAGTGAAGCCGAGAAGAAAAATCCCTCAAGTATGTGGACAGCCCACCAAGGAGCTGTGCGACAACCCCACGTCGCCCAATGCACGTGCACTTGGGGTCCCTGAAGGAGAGAAAAGAGGGGAGCAGAAAAAATATTTGCAGACGTGACGGTCCTTAAGTGCCCCAACTTGATAAAGACCATTAACCCACAGATTGAGGATGGTCGACGAGCCCCAAGCGTAAGAAGCTTGAAGGAAACTATAGCAAGGCGCATAGGGACCAAACCGCTCGACCCCGTGATGAAGGGACAACCAAAAGCAGCCAGCAGAAAAAGACGCACTGAGTGGGGGAACCCAGAGGAGGAAGACGGCAGATTTCTCGTCGGAAACGAGGCGGGTGGGCAAGGTCT
>NW_011896351.1:0-535 GCF_000151845.1 Pteropus vampyrus | reverse complement strand
TGATATTCTCAGGGGTCCGGCCGTCAGAGGTGTGCCGGACAGCCATCCACAGTAGGAGAGCAGACTTCTGGGTTTCGGGTGCTGACCCCTCCCTGACCCAGCTGGTGTCACTTTAAGAAGGAGCATGGGAGGCTGGTCCCCTTAGCCCTCACCATCCCACCATGGGAAAGATGGGTTTATGGGCTCGTGGGAGAGTTGATTCTCTTTCCTGGTGAGGGTGGGAATGAGCTGCTCTGCAGGCGACTTGCATCCAGGCACAAGGTGTCACGGAGAGCTGGTCCGTAGTCACCCGTGTGGCCAAGGACTCGAGGCTGGCAGGGGGAAGGGCCACTGCTGGGGACCCGACAGGGTCTTTGCCTCTGCGATCACTCGCCGGCTCATCTCCGACTTCGACCTCCCAGACTCCCCTGTGGTGGGGAGAGACGTCCAACTTTGGGGGCCTCGACAGCCCAAGCTATGCACCATTAGAACCTCACAATCGCATAATTAAAAAGAAATCTCTGTAGATGCCTAAGATGCATCAAACGACTCAATA
>NW_011896350.1:595-1957 GCF_000151845.1 Pteropus vampyrus | reverse complement strand
TAAACATCATACCACATTGTTACACACTGCAATCGGATGTCTTTTCAGCATATACCCTCTCTTCCAAAACACAGAAGCCTGAACCCACTACTTACGAAGTTCTACAATGAAAACTGCCAGGTTTCCTGGATTAATTTCACACTTTGTAGTTTTTGGAAGATTCTCACTTCGATTCAGGAAGTACAATTATCAAGTCGCTTCTTAGAACAATACTGAAGCCCATTCCACATACCTGTATATCGCTTAGCAAAAAGGAAGAGTACAGAGCAGCGTTTCTAATCCTAACTCTAACTCTAACACTATCATAGCCCTGATCCTAACCATAAAACTAAAGCTTATTCTAACTTTAATACCAATCTTAACACTAATTTTTCACTAATAATATCGCTAACCCTAATGCCTTACCCTAAACTTAATACTTAAACTAATGCTAATCCTAAATCTAACACTGACACTCATCCTAACTCTAACCCTAGCCTAAACCTAACCCTAACCCTAACCCTAAACTTAACACTAAAACTAACCCCAATCCTAACCCAAACCTAATCTTAACCATAACCCTAAGCCTAAACCTAACCAAAAACCTAAGCCTAAGCCTAACACTAATTCTAAATCTAATCCTAACCCATTAGCTTAACAATAACTCTAACTCAGATCCTACACTAACCCTAAACCCTAACCCTAACCCTGAATATAACCCTAAAACTAAATCTAATCGAAATCATAATTCTATTTCTAAAACTAAATTTTACAGTAAGAATAAAACTAACCCTAACTCCTTACCCTAACCCTAACCCAAAACTATGGGCAAGCCTAAACTTAACAATAACCCTATCCTTAAGCATATCCCTAACCTAAACAGACTCTAACCCGATCTATAACCATTAACCTATCCCTAAGGTAAACCCAACCGAAAGTTAACGGGAACCCTAAATTAACCTAACATTAAACATAACCCTAAATCCTAACCCTAACCCTAAACCTAACCCTAACCCTAACTTCTTATTATAACCCTAACATTAACCATAACCATAATCTTAAACCCTAACACACACCGTAATCCTAACGCGAACCTAGATCCTAAATATAACACTAAAGCTAATCTGAAACCTAATTCTAACCCTAACCCTAAGACTAATCCTAACCTTAAATTTTAAACTAACAATAACCCTAACATAACCCCTTATCATAAACTTAACCCTAAATCTAACTTTAAGTCTAAAACTAACCCTAACTCTAACCCTAACACTAACATTAACCTGAACCGTGATTCTATTCCTAAAACTAAAGCTAATGCTAACCATAATTTTAAATCTAACCCTAACACTAACCCTAACCCTGATAATATCCCTAACAGTAAAG
>NW_011896350.1:0-545 GCF_000151845.1 Pteropus vampyrus | reverse complement strand
TGATTCTATTCCTAAAACTAAAGCTAATGCTAACCATAATTTTAAATCTAACCCTAACACTAACCCTAACCCTGATAATATCCCTAACAGTAAAGCATATCCTAACCCTAACACTAATCCTAACCTTAACCCTATCCCTAACCTTAACCTCACCCTAATCCTAACCCTAACCATAAAGCTACCCCTAAAGTAAACCTTACCTGATCTGAAACAGTAACCCTAAACCTAACCTAACCCTAACTCTAACCCTAACCCTAATCCTAACCCACACCCTATTCCTGAACCCTAACCATATCCATAACCCTGATACTAACCCTATCCCTGATCCTAACTGTAAAACCAAAGCTATCCTAACCATAATTCTAACCCATATTAGTAATTTTACACTAACTATAACTCTAACCCAAACTCCTTACACTAATCTTAACACTAAACCTAACTTTGACACTAAAACTAACACTAACCCTAACTCTTACACTAACCAAACCCTAACCCTAACCCTAACTAATCTTAACTCTAACAGTTAACCCTAACCCTAACCCTAA
>NW_011896349.1:3026-5572 GCF_000151845.1 Pteropus vampyrus | reverse complement strand
TGGTGTCGTTAATTCAGCCATCCAGGCTTCATTTTTTTTTTTAAGTCTAAGATGGATGTTAGTCCCAACCCAAGCACTGATTTTAACAACCTCACCTACTGAGAGTATAAAAAGTGCCAGACATGCAGTGGTGAGAAAGCAGCTATTTGGAGTTGCTGCGCAAGCATTTTACACCATGACAACCCTGCTCGCACACAGAGTCTGGATATTTAGATAGGACCTGAGCTTAGGATTCCCGCCTTAAGTTCTCGCTTTGCTTTTCTCAGGGCATCTTTTAAAATAATCACCTGGAGATGAGCCTGTAAGAAGTTAGTGACCTCTGCCCCAACCACTTTATGAGTAATAGGTACTCACTATCCTGCTTTCTATCTCCTGCTCACTTGTGACATGGAATGGGGGCTGCCCTTCCGGGGTCATTGCACTCTGTTCTGAGATTCGTAAGTAATAAATCTTATGACTACTTCCTTTGTGTGAATGTATTGAAATTGTGCCCTCAAGCAAAACAATCCACCTCTCCAGGTGAGAGCTTGAGTGCTGAGGGAGCTACATGCCGCCTACCTGGGTGGCTTGTGCCTCCTCATTCGGCAGGTCATAATCTGAATATTCTTAATTTAATACACCAGCTACGAGGGGAGGCGGGGGCACACATGCTTTATCATCATCCTGTTGAAACAGGACCCTCAAACTACAAGACACCATGCCCATTTTACAGATGAGGCTTTTCTTCCTTAAGTTCGTCACGCGCTGTCTTCGGACTCGCCCCAGGTTCTTCTTGCTCAATAAGGCAAGCGACGTGCTCAAGGTCAAAGGTGGTGCAGGAGACGGCAGCTCCACTGCTGCAAACCCATCATCACCGCTTTAAAAAAATCTCATAGGAAAATATCCCAAAGACAGTGAAGCAGAATCACTGTCTTACATAATTGGCACTTAAAAAACAATAAACTTTAGGTTTTAGAGCAGTTTTAGGTTTATGGAAAAATGTGACAGAAAGTAGACTGTTCCTATATATTTTCCCCTTCCACACAGTTCCTCCTAATATTACCACCTTGCTCTAAGTCAGCGGGTGCCCCCAAGCTCTGCTCCCCGGCTTTTCTGTACTGCCTGCGTTCTCAGCTTTGTATTCACTGAGCCCTGGACCCCTGTGCCACTTGCCCTTACCGTCTTCCCACAGTAGGGCTCTGTCACTTCCCTCATGGGGTCCCACTCGGCACCACCTAAACCAGTGCTCAGTCAGGGTACCACAGCCTCTAAGGCCCCCCAACCCCCGCCGAGTCCACGCTGCACAAACCATCTTCTTCGAATGCGTTTTACAGTCAAGATGACAAATGGCTGCAATATGTGCGTAAATGGCATCGCACCGATTCCCTTCAGAGACGCTTCTAACACAGAGTGACTTCTAGGCGCCCTCGAGGACGCGGCTAATGCTGACCCCAGGTGCATAGCGTGAGGCCTGAGAGAAAACTCAGGCCATAGCCTAATCCAATAATTTCATTAATATTTTTGGAAACTCTATCTTTTTGGATAAATCCTTAAACTTTGTGATTTTTTTTTCTCTCTCACTCCTCTCCAAGATGTCATCTGGGGGAAGGAAAGGGGGATCTTTGTGCTGCCGCCCTGCAGCTCCCGAGGTGCCTGCACTGACTCAAGGGACAGGTGGACCCTGAGGGTCTCCGTGGCTTCAGCCCTTCCCAGACCCCACTCTGGAATACTGGTTCCCACTCAGTGCCTGGGGGCCACCATCCTATAAACTTCACAATGCCCTCTCCCCTAAGTGTCTTACCAGTGCACCTCCACAGAGGCCTGGGGAAACTTCCAGAAGGTGCACTCAGGCTCTCTCGCTGCCTAGCCCTGTGGCCATCCAGTGTTCTTTTGGGGGTCCCTGTGATGTGGTCCTTCCCAGCAGTTACAAGCTGGGAACCTACCTGACATGCTGAGTGAAGGAACTCGGCTTCCTGTCCAGCTCGCTCCCTCTACCTTGCCCCACAATTCCCTGATCCCACCCCTCGTGCTTCCCACAGGGGCTTCCTCCCACACCCAGGGGCCTTCTGCAGACTGCAGCCTGGAGAAACAGAAGACATGTGCTTTGGGGTGCAGTCTGCAGGCACCCTGGAAATGTACTGCATTAGGAAGGCACTGCCTGACTTTCATGTTCTCCATGAGAAAAATCTCCTCTGAGAAATTCCAAGTTTGAATTTATATGCTCATCTGTACACGTGCATAGACCCAGGGACACACACCTATTCCTATGTGCAGGGAATCTGTGCACAATCACCAAGTGTCCTGCAAGTGTCCTTGGCGGCGGATTAGTACGTTTAGCTAAAGCGGCTTTTCACGCAAGGGGATTCTGACCCCTAGGGGACAGTTTTGGTTATCACAAGTTGGGGTGCTACTGGCCTCTAGTGGAAGATGGATGCCGTGGAAAACCCCACAGTGCCCAGGATGCCCCACAGCAATGAGCAATCCACCCAAATGCCCACTGTGTAGAGTGAGACCCAAGCTAGAAGCCAAGGAACAGAGAGGACCTGGGGACATGTTTCCAGAGCATA
>NW_011896349.1:0-456 GCF_000151845.1 Pteropus vampyrus | reverse complement strand
TAATGTAGGTAAAAATTTGGTTACGTGTATCTGAGCCTGAGACCTCATTTTACTTTACACATATCAAATAGCATTTTTGCTCAATTATTAATATACACTAAATTTTCTTACAACAAATTATTGTGTAAAACAAAGTAAAAGTGTACCCTGGTTCTTAAGACCTCCACTCTCAGCTTTTTGTCATTTCAGAAAACTCCACGGCCATGTCAACATCCACACCCGCCCAGCCTGCCTCTGTGTCTCATTCATGGTGTTCCACATGGTCAGGAACGTCCACACCTGAACCTGTGTTCATTTATGACATCCCACATGGGCAGCCACATCCACACCTGCACCCAGATTCATTCAGGGTGTTCCACATGCACCTGAGGATTTCAGTATGCTTTACTGGTAGCCTGTGCTTACATATAGAAATACGTTTTATTGTAAGTTGCTTTTTTTCCTACTTGTAATACA
>NW_011896348.1:4738-7074 GCF_000151845.1 Pteropus vampyrus | reverse complement strand
TATTTTGTTTCAATGAACTGCTATTTTTAGCGTGATGGGGGAATCTATGTAGAGCAAGATAGAAGGCACAGAGCCCCACGTCTCTCTTTCCTCTGAAAGCTGCCAAGAGCTGTGCTCCTCCAGTTTTCACCTTGGCTCCAACCAAGGATGAAAGAGCAGAGTGAGGGGGAAAGGCCAGCTGCTTCCCCTCCTGCACCCCACCCCGGGGATGGAGCTACTTGGCACACTCTCCTCAGCCCTCACTGCTGCTGTCTTTGCTGGCCAAGAAGAAATGTGGTTGAAAAAAGGAATCACAAGGAGACGCACAGAATGCCAGGCAACAAGGATTCCCCTCAGCTCACGGGGAGTGATGGCACGGCGCAGGCAGTCACTCTGGGGGAAGCGGATCTGGTGACAAATTAATTACTCCTCAAACGCAAATAGCCCTACTGGCCTTCAGATAGAAGGAAATACAAGAATCTCCCATTTGTAGATCAGTAAGGTCACCAACTCTCTTTGTGACTACCTTTTCTTTCAAACAACTCATAAAGCTCAAAGCTTTGATATTTAAGACATCTAATTTCCAAGAGAAGTAGTTCACTGCTTCCTCCGAAGTTTCCCACCTGTACCTCGCTTTCTTCATGCTCAGGGTAACCAGGTGCCAGCCGGAATACTGCACAGATAGGACACCAGAACCCTGGGGGGTGGGAGTCGGGGGTGAGGAATTCACCCACTGTGTCAAGCCATGCTAGTGGCCAGACCTAGACTGAAACCCAGGCATCCTGACCCCTGGGAAACCAAATGTTTTTGTTTTTTACCTTGTCACAAACGTATGTAGAGAATGTGTTTGCATTCTCTGTTTAGGTAGATTATGTTGCTTTTTTTCAGTGCTGGATGGGCCGCACTAGGACATCTACTTGATCCTTATGAAAACCACTCGCTTTTCTGGTTTTATAATATAAGCCGATACCTGTGTTGTTATTTATTTGTATTTAAAATTACAGAGATATTACAAATTTGTATGATGTAACATTCCAAATTGTGACTTGCTTCTGAAGAAATTTGAAAAATGTGACATAAGAACACAAATGGTTAGGAAGAAATCCATATGAATATGTAAATTCCAAATCTGCCCCACCAGAGGACAAGAGCCAACATGTATGCTGTCTTTATTAAACAAGGTCAGAGGCCAGAGAGAAGCACTGACATTAAACTGGCAGTGGGTTTAATACAAATTTCTCTTTTCTCCTCTGGGAACCAGGCCTCTTTGGGGAGAATGGAAATTCTGACCATCATCTTTCGGGGAGATTGTTGACTGGTTCTCTCTCAGAATACGGTTAACATTACCAAACCAGACATTATGGATTAGCCACACAGAAACGGCTTCTTTTTGTAACCAACAGGACCAGAATTTATGAAGATGATTTGACAAAACCAAGCAACACCAACCAGCCTTGAAGAGCACAGCTAAGGTTTGTTAGCCTGAGACACCTGCATTTCCACCCTTTCTAACTGGAAAAGTGTATGCTCTAGCCAATAATTTGAGGTGCAGTGCGTTTTACGCATGGGATGGTAGCACTCGACAAGCAGAAACCATCCAGAGACCACCAAAATCCTGCTGTCCTCTTCTGTATGTCTGTCCAGGGTTAAAAGAAAGAGAAAGCTATATAAAACCTAACCCCAAACCAGAAGGCTATTTATTAATTTATTCTGGAAGGGTTAGGACCCTAT
Organism: Pteropus vampyrus; assembly: GCF_000151845.1. Classification (NCBI taxonomy): domain Eukaryota; kingdom Metazoa; phylum Chordata; class Mammalia; order Chiroptera; family Pteropodidae; genus Pteropus; species Pteropus vampyrus. The sequence goes on along the minus strand of NW_011896348.1, from coordinate 5,364 downwards.
TTTTGATTTGTGAGTGTTTTAGCAAAAAATAAAAAATAAAGAGATTCAAACTTCCTCAGACCCTAGGTACTTCCTCAGTACCTAAAATATCAACCTAGGGAAATTAGGTATGAAAATATAACAGGATAACCCTGCATCAAGCCATAATGAAGTTATATTGCATTTCTCTATACCTTTGGTTGATCATTCCAACATCTGATAAATTAGATACCTAAATTAGTCTATGTGCAGTGTATAAATCTAGGACATTTTTATTCACTGCGAGGTTTAACAGACACACACACACACACGCACGCATGACTTCCCATAACTCTCACCCTTTCCAGATTCAGATTATACCTCTTAAGTACCACGTTTCCTCAACCATAGTTCTATTTTTGCTTGAAGTTCCATGCCCTGTGTTATGCACTGAGATAGAAAATGTAAGGAAAGACGAGCTCCTCAAATATAATTTCATTAGGTTAGTAAGCACACAGCTGACCACACATAAGCAATACAAGAAGGATGAATTTGCAGAGAAATACCAAAAAAGGCAAAGTAGGAACTAAAGTAGATTTTCAGACAATTTTGAGTATTTGGTGCCAGTTTCTGGAATATAATGTTAAGTCGAACAAAAGATCACAAAA
>NW_011896348.1:0-1973 GCF_000151845.1 Pteropus vampyrus | reverse complement strand
CCAGGGTTAAAAGAAAGAGAAAGCTATATAAAACCTAACCCCAAACCAGAAGGCTATTTATTAATTTATTCTGGAAGGGTTAGGACCCTATTTTTGATTTGTGAGTGTTTTAGCAAAAAATAAAAAATAAAGAGATTCAAACTTCCTCAGACCCTAGGTACTTCCTCAGTACCTAAAATATCAACCTAGGGAAATTAGGTATGAAAATATAACAGGATAACCCTGCATCAAGCCATAATGAAGTTATATTGCATTTCTCTATACCTTTGGTTGATCATTCCAACATCTGATAAATTAGATACCTAAATTAGTCTATGTGCAGTGTATAAATCTAGGACATTTTTATTCACTGCGAGGTTTAACAGACACACACACACACACGCACGCATGACTTCCCATAACTCTCACCCTTTCCAGATTCAGATTATACCTCTTAAGTACCACGTTTCCTCAACCATAGTTCTATTTTTGCTTGAAGTTCCATGCCCCGTGTTATGCACTGAGATAGAAAATGTAAGGAAAGACGAGCTCCTCAAATATAATTCCATTAGGTTAGTAAGCACACAGCTGACCACACATAAGCAATACAAGAAGGATGAATTTGCAGAGAAATACCAAAAAAGGCAAAGTAGGAACTAAAGTAGATTTTCAGACAATTTTGAGTATTTGGTGCCAGTTTCTGGAATATAATGTTAAGTCGAACAAAAGATCACAAAATGAAGATCACTTTTTAAAAACATCCTGCAGCCTTTAGAGAAAGGAGAAGGCGAGACTGACTGGTCAAAGTAGAAAAATCTAACCTATCCTCACACACACACACACACACACACACACACACACACACACACACACACACTTCCAGGGCACAGCCAAAGGAACAGAAGTTCTCTCAATGCCCAAAAGAACATGCTGATTCCTCTCTGGAGCAAAAAGAGCCTTCTTGGCATTAACAAAAACTGAGGGTGATCATAAAATTCTAAGGGAGCAGAAGCCACTAGAACAGCTTTAATGAGCAATTTTAAGAGATTTCATCAAAGACTATGTTCTTGCATGACCTTTGGCTCAGACTGAAGTCTTCCGGGCGGGGGCTGTCTTTTTCCTAGGATGGGAAGGAAGCAAGCATTCAGCTGAGTGTGTCTAAACAAAAATGGTCTTGTGATACTGCAGTGTCTTCTCACAAAACTAAGATGAGAAGCAGACATCATTCGTCCTGTGGGGCATCAGCTCATGTCTTCTTTTGAGCCACTGCATGAGGGTTGCTGCGGCTTTGGCATCATAGAAACCACATCACTTGCTTCCCAGGTGAGCCCTCCATCTGACCACTGCCCAAACTCAAAGCCTATCCCGGGCCACTTCAGGATTAACAGGGTACTGTTAAAAGTCATCTCTGGCTTTTTCTTAAGCCTGATGGTAGGAAAATAACTTGGAACTTTTCAGAGAAGTCCTAATTTCTTCCCTACCCCTTTTCTCCCCTGGCGGTGCACATTTTGATTAGCATTTACCGTGCCACCTCCTATTGAAATTTGGTTTATCTTTGGCCCAGAAAATGTGGGCGGATGTTTGTATGTCGGGGGTCCATTTGGTACAGCTCCTGGTGCACAGCATTGCAACACATCTACAAAGAGAACAGACCAAAGCTACTGGCGCTGTTTTTCACTTGTGGGAAACCTCGGCGGAAGCGACACCTAGAGGGGAGCGGAGGAGAGGCTGCGGAAGCGCTATTCATCAATGTCGGCGACAGTTATCAGGAGCGAGGTTGGCTGGACAGCTCACGGGGAACCAACTCCTGACACAGACCTAGCAGAGCCTCACTCCGCGGGGGCCCAGGCACTTCCAGCAGCTGGACGCGCTGCACTGATGCTCGCCACGTTGCAGGCACTGTGAGAAGCCCTACAGCTTCCATCGGTTTCAGCTCCTGCCAAGAGTGGCGGGCGCCCAAGTCCTCAGGTGGCAGGCCTCGAGTGACCGCGCTC
>NW_011896347.1:8688-10067 GCF_000151845.1 Pteropus vampyrus | reverse complement strand
ATAAGAGGCATTGTTCTCTGAGTTTCATTCTATTTCCTCCCCTTTTTACTCAACATTACCTTTAGAGTTATCAGTATTTCTGTTCACTCTGTTCATTGCTTCCTAGTATTCTATGGTAATTCAAAGCAATTGTTTATCCTAGTGTGGGACCCCTCTAACTGCTTCCTCTCACAAACATTATCAGAATAAAAATTCTAGAACACATTTTCTTATGGACCTGAGCAAAAACATCTCTGGCATATGTATCTGGATCCCAGGCATACACATATTCAACTTTGGTAAATACTGCTGGTTTGCTTTCCAGATGGCAGCACCATTTTATACTCCTTTCCTAGGCCTCAGAGAATCTTTCCCCAGACTTCAAACATAATTCTACTTCTTCTTATTCTATATCTCAGCTCCTTGCTTTCTTCATAAAATGTCTCATACTTTGTATCTGCTTTATTTGTCTGTTTGGTTGTATTTTGATCATCTCTCCCTCTAGAATATAAGCTCCTTGAGGCCAGGGGTGGTATCTGTTTTATTCTCCATCACAATCTCAGAACCTAGAACAGTACTTGGCACATAATAAATATTCCGTAAATATTGTTGAATGAATGAATAAATAAATATGATTTGATATGTAAATAATGGTTAAAATGTTCATTGAGAATCCCATTACCATGAGTACCACAGCACTAGATGATTGTGCTAAAAGCTCCTTAAACTCATGAAAGACTTTTCAAGTCAAGGGGAGTAATATCTGGGAAAAACAAGAGCCTTCAGCAATCTATAGCTAGACAGTGGAGTTGGGGTTAAATGGGTTTAAAACTATGCAAAGACCTACAAATGGGTAGTATATTCCAGGTTCGTCTGCAGGACTAAGAAAGCTCTTTCTTGGCCCTGTTATTACTCATATTTCTCTCTATAAATCTATCCTTTTCTGTTTCCCCATGACAGCTGCAATCCCCTCTACCATGTATTAACTCCATTCCCTCCTTCCTATTTCTTAGCCTTGGACTCGCTCTCTATCACTTAGAATCTTCAAGTTCACCTAAGGGTGGATGTTTCCTCCTTGGTTCTTGTCCATCTACTGTAGGAACAATTTCTCTTATGCTAGAAACTTGGATATAACAGAAGTTTAGCAGTAATTGTGCAGAAGAGGAGTATCTAATTGAGATATTCATGTCATTTTCTAAAAGGTCACCCCCCTTGTCCAAGTCATTGCAGCTTCCAGGCTATTTCTGAACCTCATTTAAATGGCATGATATTACTGAAGTCACATCCCTCCATGTTGTGTTCTACCTTGGAAAGAAACCAGTACAGTCCCCTTCCCTGCCTCCAATCTTTTGTTTTGCTGGTTAGCTCAAAGCTTCTATCTATGCTCCCAAGTACCATCT
>NW_011896347.1:0-6598 GCF_000151845.1 Pteropus vampyrus | reverse complement strand
ATAAAGAGTTTGAAAATTGAGGGACTTAAGGTCATGTGAACCTCACTCCATAATAGTTGGCTCATTTTTTTTTCATCCACTCAAAATTATTGCTTGATCATCTACTATGTGCTTGGCACAGTACTGAATATAATTTGGTGAAAAACACAGAAATGATCCCTGCCCCGAAGATCTTATGATTATACCTGGTATAATTTCACTATCATAAAACTCAGAGGTATAGCTATAAAACTTTATTTCTCTATAACTTAGTTCTCAAGCCCTCATATCTTATTGGTGGCAAGAAACAGTCTTGCCAGTTCAAGGTAAAATTCACTTCCTTCTGGATTTAAACAAAGTCTCTTTTGGGTGAAGAATTTCTTCAAATTTTCCTCCCTCCTCTTTCCTCTCCCCTGTGGAGCAATTCAAGTCCCAGGGAATTCAGAGTAAAATGGCATCTCATTCACCATGGTCTGCCGTCCACACTGGCCTTCTCTGCATTGAACCTCACCTTATTTGACTCTCATCCTCAGATTCTGGCCTTCACTCTAGATGTCCATGCTTTCACAATGGCCTTTGGACTCCGGGCATAACCACGTTGAGTGGTCATTATCTCAGAACCAGACCCCTTTGAGTTAGTCCACCTTCCCTCAGCATTGCTCCTCCCCATGATGAATCTGAGAAATCTTTTGTTGTCTGCTTTCCTCATCTTCCCTGAGAGTAATAGTACCTCTCAAGGATTTTCCTAGGCCTATATCTCTGTATCCCTCACCCACCAGTGCTATCCTTCTATGAGGCTTTCTATAAGGCTTTGTCTCCCTACGTTATCCCTGGGAAAGCAAGATGTAGGTCTCCTCTACAATGGGATCCTCATACACTGACCGAGGCAGAGTTCATTTACCCCAGGAGGAGCAGGGAGGTGGGGGGAAGGTAAAGGACCCCCCTTCTGTCTTAGTTTCCTCTCCCATTCCCCAAGCTCCTTCTCTTCAACCAAGAAAAGATTTTTAATCTCTTCTTGAGCAGTAAGGAAAACTAGCCCTTATATCACTGTGAATTCTTTCAAAAATATTGGCATAAACTTTATATGCTACATTTTTTAGGACTCGACATTTTGATTCTCAATACCATTTTCTTAAATTGATACATTAAACTTTGTCAAAACTAAAAATCTCTTCTCAAAAGATATTGTTATAATAAAAGACAAACCACATAGTGCTAGAAGATACTCACCATACATATATCCGACCAAGGTCCCGACTTCAGAATATATTAAAAAATCTTACAACTTTATGACACAAAGACAAAAAACAGAATTTTTAAACAGCCAAAAGACTTGAATGGTATCTTCATAAAGGAGGTTCTATGAATGGCCAATAAGTACATGAAAACATGCTAAACACCATTGGTCATCAGAGAAATATAGATTAAAATCATCATGAGATAACCACTTCAAATCCATTACAGTGGCTAAAATCTAAAGTACTGATAAGACCAAGTTAGGGAAGGATGTGGAGCATCTAGAGCTCTCATACGCTGATGGTAGGTATGTAAAATGGTACAACTACTTTGGAAAAGAATGTGGCATTTTTTTTATAAAATTAAACATACATCTACCCTATGACCCATTAATTGCTAGGTATTCACCTAAAAGAAATGAAAATATATGTTCACAAAAATCCTTTTTCAAGAATATTCATAACAGCTTTATTCATACTAGCTAAAAACTGGGAAGTTCAGGTATCCATCAACAGAGGAATAGATAAATAAACTGTGAAATAGTCATACAATGGAATTCTGCCCATTAATAACAAAGAATAATCTATTTAGACATACAACAACATGGACAAAGCTCGAAGACATTATGTTGAATGTAAGTAGCTAGACATGAAACTGTAATTCCATGTATATAAAGTTCTAGAACAGACAAACGATGCTATTATTATACATGGAAATCAGAACAGTAGCTGCCTCTGCTTATAAGAGGTAGGAAGGGTCTTGACTAGAAAGGGGCACCTGAAAACTTCCTGAGTAAAGGAAATGTTCTCTGTGTTACATGCAGTGGTGGTTACCCAGGTTTATATGTTTCTAAAAATTATACAACTGTACGGTTTGTTGGATGTAAATTCTGTCTCAATTTAAAGAAAGGAAAAATATCTATTTTTTTTTCTCTCAAAGCTTAATTTTTATAAACCAAAGCTTTAAAGGGCTTTCAAAGCTATTGATTGTTTTCTTTGGTTTTTAAAATAAAACATTCAGAAAATCAGTTAAGTTTTTGTTCAAGACTGCACATAAACTCTCCTGAAGATGGTTGGTATGAAAAGCTGTTACTAGAGGAGCAGTAGCCAGACTGGGATTAGGTGCATATGGGAGCATGGAGGCAGTGGGAGTGAATGTGTCTTAATTACTGTAGCTCTATAGTAAGACATGAAATCAAGTAGTGAAAGCCCTTAATTTTTTATGTTTAGCTTATTTCTATCTTTATGTTTAAAGTGAGTTTCTTGTAGACAGAGTATGGTTTTTGCTTTTTATTTAATCTGATAATATCTGCCTTCTAAATGGAATATTTTGACCTCTTAAAAACAATGTGTTTTTTTAAAAACAAGTTTGAGTTTAAATCTACCATTTTGATATTTATTTTCTACTTGACTCATGTTTTTTTTCTCTTTTTGTCTCTTTTCCTTCCTTTTAAGAAGTTATTTTTATGATTACATTTGATCTCCTTTATCGGTTTATTATTTATAACTCTGTGTTATTATTAGTGGTTGCTTTATAATTTATAGTATACATCTTTATCTTAGTAACATCTACCCAAAATGGACATTATGCCACTTTACATGTGGCATAAAAACCTTATCTCTGTAACTTGTATTTCTCTCCTCTTTGCTTATGTGCTTTTTGTCATGTATTTTATATTATATGTTATAAATGTCATGATATATTTTTATTATTTTTGTTTTAAGTTGTCAATTACTTCTTAAAGAAATATAAACAATAAGTAAAAGTATTTCTCATTTGCCCAAGACAACATCTCTGGTGGTCTACATCACTTTGTGCAGATCCAAATTTCCTCTAGTATCATTTCTTTCTCCTGAAGGACGTCCTTTTACGTCTTTTTGTTTTGTTCTGTTTTATTTCTTTTTTTGTAGTGCATGTCTACTGGTGATCAAGTATTCTTTCAGAAAAATCTTTATTTTGCCTTCATCTTAGAAAGACATTTTCACTGGGTATAGAATTCTCTTATGATTATACCTGGTATAATTTCACTATCATAAAACTCAGAGGTATAGCTATAAAACTTTATTTCTCTATAACTTAGTTCTCAAGCCCTCATATCTTATTGGTGGCAAGAAACAGTCTTGCCAGTTCAAGGTAAAATTCACTTCCTTCTGGATTTAAACAAAGTCTCTTTTGGGTGAAGAATTTCTTCAAATTTTCCTCCCTCCTCTTTCCTCTCCCCTGTGGAGCAATTCAAGTCCCAGGGAATTCAGAGTAAAATGGCATCTCATTCACCATGGTCTGCCGTCCACACTGGCCTTCTCTGCATTGAACCTCACCTTATTTGACTCTCATCCTCAGATTCTGGCCTTCACTCTAGATGTCCATGCTTTCACAATGGCCTTTGGACTCCGGGCATAACCACGTTGAGTGGTCATTGTCTCAGAACCAGACCCCTTTGAGTTAGTCCACCTTCCCTCAGCATTGCTCCTCCCCATGATGAATCTGAGAAATCTTTTTTTGTCTGCTTTCCTCATCTTCCCTGAGAGTAATAGTACCTCTGAAGGATTTTCCTATCTCTGTATCCCTCACCCACCAGTGCTATCCTTCTATGAGGCTTTCTATAAGGCTTTGTCTCCCTACGTTATCCCTGGGAAAGCAAGATGTAGGTCTCCTCTACAATGGGATCCTCATACACTGACCGAGGCAGAGTTCATTTACCCCAGGAGGAGCAGGGAGGTGGGGGGAAGGTAAAGGACCCCCCTTCTGTCTTAGTTTCCTCTCCCATTCCCCAAGCTCCTTCTCTTCAACCAAGAAAAGATTTTTAATCTCTTCTTGAGCAGTAAGGAAAACTAGCCCTTATATCACTGTGAATTCTTTCAAAAATATTGGCATAAACTTTATATGCTACATTTTTTAGGACTCGACATTTTGATTCTCAATACCATTTTCTTAAATTGATACATTAAACTTTGTCAAAACTAAAAATCTCTTCTCAAAAGATATTGTTATAATAAAAGACAAACCACATAGTGCTAGAAGATACTCACCATACATATATCCGACCAAGGTCCCGACTTCAGAATATATTAAAAAATCTTACAACTTTATGACACAAAGACAAAAAACAGAATTTTTAAACAGCCAAAAGACTTGAATGGTATCTTCATAAAGGAGGTTCTATGAATGGCCAATAAGTACATGAAAACATGCTAAACACCATTGGTCATCAGAGAAATATAGATTAAAATCATCATGAGATAACCACTTCAAATCCATTACAGTGGCTAAAATCTAAAGTACTGATAAGACCAAGTTAGGGAAGGATGTGGAGCATCTAGAGCTCTCATACGCTGATGGTAGGTATGTAAAATGGTACAACTACTTTGGAAAAGAATGTGGCATTTTTTTTATAAAATTAAACATACATCTACCCTATGACCCATTAATTGCTAGGTATTCACCTAAAAGAAATGAAAATATATGTTCACAAAAATCCTTTTTCAAGAATATTCATAACAGCTTTATTCATACTAGCTAAAAACTGGGAAGTTCAGGTATCCATCAACAGAGGAATAGATAAATAAACTGTGAAATAGTCATACAATGGAATTCTGCCCATTAATAACAAAGAATAATCTATTTAGACATACAACAACATGGACAAAGCTCGAAGACATTATGTTGAATGTAAGTAGCTAGACATGAAACTGTAATTCCATGTATATAAAGTTCTAGAACAGACAAACGATGCTATTATTATACATGGAAATCAGAACAGTAGCTGCCTCTGCTTATAAGAGGTAGGAAGGGTCTTGACTAGAAAGGGGCACCTGAAAACTTCCTGAGTAAAGGAAATGTTCTCTGTGTTACATGCAGTGGTGGTTACCCAGGTTTATATGTTTCTAAAAATTATACAACTGTACGGTTTGTTGGATGTAAATTCTGTCTCAATTTAAAGAAAGGAAAAATATCTATTTTTTTTTCTCTCAAAGCTTAATTTTTATAAACCAAAGCTTTAAAGGGCTTTCAAAGCTATTGATTGTTTTCTTTGGTTTTTAAAATAAAACATTCAGAAAATCAGTTAAGTTTTTGTTCAAGACTGCACATAAACTCTCCTGAAGATGGTTGGTATGAAAAGCTGTTACTAGAGGAGCAGTAGCCAGACTGGGATTAGGTGCATATGGGAGCATGGAGGCAGTGGGAGTGAATGTGTCTTAATTACTGTAGCTCTATAGTAAGACATGAAATCAAGTAGTGAAAGCCCTTAATTTTTTATGTTTAGCTTATTTCTATCTTTATGTTTAAAGTGAGTTTCTTGTAGACAGAGTATGGTTTTTGCTTTTTATTTAATCTGATAATATCTGCCTTCTAAATGGAATATTTTGACCTCTTAAAAACAATGTGTTTTTTTAAAAACAAGTTTGAGTTTAAATCTACCATTTTGATATTTATTTTCTACTTGACTCATGTTTTTTTTCTCTTTTTGTCTCTTTTCCTTCCTTTTAAGAAGTTATTTTTATGATTACATTTGATCTCCTTTATCGGTTTATTATTTATAACTCTGTGTTATTATTAGTGGTTGCTTTATAATTTATAGTATACATCTTTATCTTAGTAACATCTACCCAAAATGGACGTTATGCCACTTTACATGTGGCATAAAAACCTTATCTCTGTAACTTTTATTTCTCTCCTCTTTGCTTATGTGCTTTTTGTCATGTATTTTATATTATATGTTATAAATGTCATGATATATTTTTATTATTTTTGTTTTAAGTTGTCAATTACTTCTTAAAGAAATATAAACAATAAGTAAAAGTATTTCTCATTTGCCCAAGACAACATCTCTGGTGGTCTACATCACTTTGTGCAGATCCAAATTTCCTCTAGTATCATTTCTTTCTCCTGAAGGACGTCCTTTTACGTCTTTTTGTTTTGTTCTGTTTTATTTCTTTTTTTGTAGTGCATGTCTTCTGGTGATCAAGTATTCTTTCAGAAAAATCTTTATTTTGCCTTCATCTTAGAAAGACATTTTCACTGGGTATAGAATTCTAGATTAACAGATTTCTTTTTCTTTCAGTATTTTAAAGCTTTTGCTTCACCCTTTTTTGGGTTGCACTGTTCTGACTGGAAGTCTGCTCTCATTCCTACCTTGCCTCCCCTCATGTCATGTGTCTTTTAATCTCTGCATCTTCGTAACATTCTCTTTATACTAGTTTTGAGAAATTTGATTATGCTGTGCCTTAGTGATGTTTCTTTTATGCTTTTTATGCTTAGAGTTCATTGGGATTCTTGGATCTGTGGGTTTATAGTTTTCATCAAATTTTAAAAATACCTGCCATTATTTTTTAAAATCTTTTTCAGACCCTCTGACTTTGGTGCCTCTAATTACATACATATT
>NW_011896346.1:1603-3669 GCF_000151845.1 Pteropus vampyrus | reverse complement strand
TCTTAAAAGGAAGTGTTTATTGAGCTACTGCTAGCCAGAAAAAGGACCAGATCCTGGGGCATGAAGTCCAAACTACCATCAGCAGCACCAGGTGCAAAAGGTCACATATCTTTTGTCCTGGAGTTGACTAGGGGAAGAAAGATGTAAGTTGTTTTAAGAGAATTTACGTTGGCTTCAGATAATTGGGGCTAGAAAAGTGAAGCAGGGACAGTTCTGTGATAGGAGCACAGTCTGTGAGGGAGAAATATTTACTGTTTTTGAAAAGTTACAGGCAACAGTCCTGAAAGTATGTGTGTATGAAGGATGCAGTTGCCATCTCATGGTCAGTTAATAGACACCTGGAGGTTGAGTCAACGCTCTAGCATGCAAACAGGAATGTGAGCAGTCTTTTGTCAGCTGGCCCAGAGCTACTAACTGATTAATATTCCTGTCTCTTTTTCTCAGAATTTTTCCCTTGTCATGGCTCTTGGAGCTAGGGTTTCCAAGAATCTACAGTTTAACCAGAAAAAGGCACTTTAGACTTTGAGAAATCTGTTATAAACACTCCCAGCAGCCTGCACAAAGATTAACTGTAACAATTCCTAGTCTCCTTTAGAGCCTTTTATCCATTTTACAGAACAAGGCTCTAATTTCAGTGTTCATTAGAATCTTCTGAGTAGTATGTTAAAAATGCAGACCCCAGACCACAACTTTCCCTCCCACCCGAGAGGTCTTAAGTCAGCGGTGGCCCTGGGGCCTGCAGTTGACCACATGCGCTAAGTGATTCTGAGAAGCACTGTTCTAGAGGAATGTGATAGCTCCAGTCTTAGGGCTCTAAAGATGAGGGTCGAGTCATCACTCAGCAAATATTTATTTTCAGCATGAATCGTGTTAGTAAAACAGAAGAATTGTAACTTGCTAATGTAATTGTCCCTAATGCTTTGAAAACACATTTCCCAGGGCTGTTCCAGATGCTTCCTTTGAAGAGACCTCCACCCAGCTTCTAGAGGGCCAGCAGAGAAGAGAAGAGCACACATGTGAACCTTAAATACACCTCCCCAGGCAAGCTTTTCTAGTCATATTATACTATTCAGATAGTGTCAACATTCAGACGTCCTCCAACGCAGGCACCGCCCAAATCTAATTCTAACTGTCAAAGTGATGAAGAGAAATGTTCTCTATGAGATAAAATTCACCAAAGTGCATTGAGGACTGAAACAGACATGAGAGCGGAGCCCTCTGCTCTAGCCTTGAGGTCCTTGAATTGCCCACCCACCCACCATCCTCCTGGCTCCAACTCTGCCACTCCTCTGTTGTAAAGAAGTCTGAGTAAGTCTTCAAGTTGTCTGCCCAGGTGTCTCCTCCATGCTCCTTGAACCCTTATCCAGCCTCTTGTCTTGCTCTCATGCATTGAAAGACCTTTTTGTTTACCTGCCTATCTCCCACCCACAGTGGATTGTGAGCTCTCCAGAGAATACCAGGTTTTGTTTTCATCCCTGTATCTCTTAAAATGCTTAGTCAAATGTCTGGAGCTGGCAAAAACCTAGATGAATGAATGAACGAACAACTTGTCCAAGGACACTAGCCCTAGAAAGATAATGGTAATAATACAAGTAGAAAGCCGCTGTCTGAGCAGCCAAGTTGTAGGGCCCAAGGCAAGAAGGCAGGGAAGAGAGGAAAGCCACAGGCAGTGTGGTGGGGTCTGGAGTACAAGTGCAAAGTAACAGTCCATTCTGTGTGTGTTTGAGAAAGGCGACTTGGTGCTCAGTGTGTGAGGCAGGACGTCTTGAGGACAACTAGTCCCAAAGCCTGGAAAATGGTTATTTGGTGAGCACGCTTCTCCAGTTATGAAATGCAGGGCAGGGAGCCAGGTGGATTCAAGTACTTCCGAAGGCAGAAGAAATTGGCCCCACTCTCCTCACCCCAAACTTCTCCATTGAATGTAGTTTTTGACATTTTCTAAACTACAGATTAATGCTGACCAAGTGTGCACAACTGCCCCTTCCTTACCATCTGCTTTGTCTTGAACAAACTTTAGTCAGGTTTTCCCTTTTGACTGTCTTTCATTTCATTATGAAAGAATAATT
>NW_011896346.1:0-596 GCF_000151845.1 Pteropus vampyrus | reverse complement strand
CTACTCCTTCTGGCTTGAGGAGGGGCTGAGGCCCCTGCTCCACCCTCTGTCCATCATTCAGCCTAGGAAGCTCCGTGAGCCCCCTAGCAGCTGGGACCAGCTATACCCATGAGTGATCCTCTCACCACCTGGAGGAGAAGGTCCCTCTGACCCTCCCCAGCACCAGTTCTACAAAGCTTGTCATTGTGTGATAAGGGGAGCGATCTGAGCCTGATGCCAGACATTTTAATCAATAGACCCAAAATAGGGCCCAGTGTGTATATCCCACAGCAAAGATACAGATGAACTAAAAAGATCTTATAAATGAACTTCATCTCCCACCGCTTCTACTTATCACATATGTTTCACTAGGTTTTCTCTCCCAGTGGAGAAACGTGGTGGCTGGTCTCCCTTCAGGTGCGTACTTAGCGCCCTGGGGGCCAAGCCACTCTAACTTCTCTGCCTGGGGACCCCAGACTGCCCTTCACTGTACTAGAGCTTTTAGCTCCTCTGAACAGAGGGGTCTCTGTTTTGTTTCCTGCATGTTTCTCCTGGCCTCTCTTTCCAGTGTCCTGGTGGCACAGCAATTTCTACACACTGTGGCCCCAAGGTTGCCC
>NW_011896345.1:999-3384 GCF_000151845.1 Pteropus vampyrus | reverse complement strand
TGATATGAGCTATAGTTAACAAGGGTCACTCTGGATGCTGTTTTGAGAGTGGACTATAGAGTGATAAGAACAGAAACAGGAAGTCAGTTTGGAGATTACAGCAGTGATCTAGGCATGAGGTGACAGTGCCATGGACCGGAATTCTTACTATATTTTGAAAGTAGAGTCTGATACCCAAATCTGGGAAGTCATGTACACACACTGTCATATGAAGGGTAGTTTGGAGTCACACACCAGTGAAGCTCTTGTTGGGCCAAGGGATAATCCATTTCACAGTTTAGTTGAATTCAGCCACTGGGAGTTTATTTCCTCAGAAATTATCAAGACTATCTGTTTTTTTTCCCTACTTGACTTTGTTCCAAATCACAAAGCATTGTGATTACTACACAGGAAAGTATATTTCACAAGAGGCTCAGAGAAAGCGCCAGTCCGTTGCTAAACATGTTAATCACATCTTCAGAGCTCCAGCTCAAGCTGAGAAGGAGAAGCTGATGTCGGAGAGAGCCCAGCCCATTTGAAATGGTGCCAAGGGCTCTTCCAAACAAGCTTTGCCTATGACTGTGAAGGCAAAATGAGTTAATAAAAGTTAAAGTGGGTATAAAGCATGGAACACCGTAAGTTTCTAAGCAAGTATTTGTTATTAGGCCATTTGTTATTAGGCCATTTGTTATTAGAGTTTAGTCCAATCTCCTCATTTGCAAGTGGGAAAACACGTTCAGAAAGAGGAAGTGGTTTGTCTGAAGTTACACTGGATATCCAGCTTACTTAATGAACAGTAAGTCGATTCCTTTTATTATGTTTGTATGATTAGGATTCCCAGTCTTGCCCACACTCTCATTTGTGCCTCTTACAATTGATTTCTGGGAAGCTCTTTTAGACTTTGAGCGGTCAGTGTCTCATTTGAGAATCTTTCTGCCCTCACGGGGAAATTCAATGGGATGTTTTGTTATCCTTGAACACCTGTGGAAGCCAGCCTCCAAACTGGCCTTCGATAGTATTCATACCCTGTGTACTCCCCGTCCACATTGTGCCAAAGTCAGACCAATAGCATACAAAAGAAATGGTGGTATGACACTTCTGAGATTAGAATATAAAAAAATATATATATTGTTTCTCTGTTGGGTACTATCTTGTTGTTTTGGGTGATCTCTTGGATCACTTGTTTGGCTGCCATTTTGGTGAGCAGCCCTGTGGCCACGTGGCAAGGAACTAGAGACTCCAGCCAGCAAGGACTGCGGCCTGCCAACAACTAGTACATGAGCTTGGGAGTAGATTCTCCAGCTCCAGTCACGTATTGAGATGACTACAGACCCAGCTGACAGACTGACTACAATCTCACAAGAGAACCTGAGCTAGAACCACCTGGCTAAGCAACTCCTGGACTCCTGACCCTCAGAAACTGTAAGATAGTAAATGTTCGTTTTAAGTCACTAAATTTTGAGATACTTTGTTACAGCGATATAAAACTAATATCCCCACCCTCCCTTACCATCATTCTAACAGTGAGCTTCTGTTGTACATTTGTCTTTCCATCTCTGCCTCTCTACCATCCTTGTCATTGCCTTGTGCATTCCCCATGTATCCTCATCACAAACTGAGGCCAAACCCGGAAATCATCAAACCTGCTAAAGCACTCTTGGTACCAATAGGAACAGACGATGGGCTAAAATCAGAATTTAAGAAAAGTTTAATAAAGGCACTATCTGCAAAAGTATAAGTAGGATGAAGGGCAATCGCAAGGTATGCTGCAGTGTCCCAGGGCTAGTGACAGTGGGGTGATGTTTATGGCCTGAGGCCTGAAAGGATAAAACAGAGGCAGCACTTCCTGGAACCTGGAGACAGAGAGAGCTATGTGACTAGGGCCCCCTGGCCGGAGCTGGACCTTTGGATCCAGGGCAGAATCAGGCATTAGCAGACCCTGGGGTGGAGGGTAGAATGCAATACACCACAGCTCCTGCTGGCGCTTCCCAACAGGAAAGCGGAACCCAACAGGAAGCCAGACATCAAGGAAACCTATTTTAGTTTGGGTTTCCTCGGAAGCAGACTCTGGGATAAGGGTTTAAGTGAAAAGTCTATTTAAATGAAAGTTCAAGCGAAAATTTATTTGAGAGGTTCAGGGTACACCAGTTGAGCAGTGAGGAAGTGATAAAGGGAAGAGAAAGCTGCCGATAAGATTGTTATTAAGCAAAATGTACTAGAGACGGGATCTTAGGCCCACAGAAAAACTCTGGGAAACGGTGTAAATACATATCTCAGCATTTTTCTACCAAAAGATGAGGGAGTGGGACATTTATGCCCCTAAAGTCTGGTTGGAGGCTGCTCCTGGGGATAGGTTATTTTGGGGGTATTTTGGATTGCCAGGCTAGCAGACTGGCCTTCTGTGGG
>NW_011896345.1:0-949 GCF_000151845.1 Pteropus vampyrus | reverse complement strand
TTAAATGAAAGTTCAAGCGAAAATTTATTTGAGAGGTTCAGGGTACACCAGTTGAGCAGTGAGGAAGTGATAAAGGGAAGAGAAAGCTGCCGATAAGATTGTTATTAAGCAAAATGTACTAGAGACGGGATCTTAGGCCCACAGAAAAACTCTGGGAAACGGTGTAAATACATATCTCAGCATTTTTCTACCAAAAGATGAGAGAGTGGGACATTTATGCCCCTAAAGTCTGGTTGGAGGCTGCTCCTGGGGATAGGTTATTTTGGGGGTATTTTGGATTGCCAGGCTAGCAGACTGGCCTTCTGTGGGGCCAGGAAAAGCCCTCAGACAAAGATAGAGGTACTGACAGTTAGAAGTCTGGGGGAGAACTGAAGTGAGTGAGGTTCAAAGAATTTGGGCGGGGCATTGACAGTGCCTGCTACAGGGCCCACTGATGTGGGCTAGATATGGTACAGATGTACCAACCCATGCACAAAGCAAGTTGGAGGAGTGTGTGGAGGGTGAATCTAGAAGGACAAATCCAATTTACATGCATATTTAAAGTAAATAATTAGTATTTACCAATACTCTCTAAAATGTAATATCACTGCTTAAGTGTCAAAACAATTTTTCCTTTTGATCCTCACAATTACTGTCCTTTATCATAGTCATGCATCTACTGGTCTGATTGTGCTTCTGCATTATGCACTGTGTACTAGCCAGGGCAGGAATTACCCTATTTCACAGAGTAGAAGACAGAGGCACAGAGAAGACTTAACACACTAAGAGCCAGTTAGGTGTAGGACATTTAGAATCAGTTCTGCCACTTACTGGCTAGGTAATCTTAGAGAAGTTAACTTATCTTCTTTGGGTCCCTGTGTGCTCATGAGTAAAATGGGGATTAATAACATTTTCACTATAGAATTATTGCAAGAACTAAATGGCCTGTACGTAAAAACACTTGCTATGT
>NW_011896344.1:2724-4282 GCF_000151845.1 Pteropus vampyrus | reverse complement strand
TGTCTGCTCAGACTCCTAGCTTCCACCTGCCCACTCCTTTCATCACAGCTCTTAACAAGGCTATAATTAGAGCATCATCGGGAGGGGAAACGGAGTTCCCAGAAACCTTCCATAGCGCGACTCACGGATGAAGGCATCGCGCTAAGCAAAAGGAACCGGCCATAGAGGACCGCACATCATGAGACTTCATGTGAAACGCCCGGAGCGGGCAGACCTACGGGGCAGGGAGCAGGTCGGGGGGTCCCTGGGGCTGGTGTGGGGCTGGGCGAGAGCCGCAGGGGGAACAGGGAGGGACTGCCGATGAGTATGAGGTTTCTTCTGGGTGATGAAAACACTCTAAAATTAGACCATGGTGACAGCTGCACAGCTCCGTGAATGTACAAAAACTACTGAGCGGTGCGTTTTAAACAGGTGAGTTGTATAGAATGTGAATGTGAATAAAGCACCATGTCATCCTTTCTGTCCACCCACGTGGCAGCCGGCACGCTGAACGTGCACGAGGAACAGGGCAGGTTGACGTGGTCCTCGTCCCCAGGGTGCTCACGGCTCAGGAGCGACCGGATCCCGTCATTTCTTCTGCAGGAGTTTCCATAAGAAACTCACGTAGGAAAAACAATCTACGTATAGTTTAGATAAATAAGTTTTGTTCTTCGACCTATACCTGTCAGCGCCATAACAACCCGATTTAATCTTACGCGTTATATCACCTGGCAGCTATAAATAGCGATAATAAAGCATCAGATCAAACAAAGTCTAAGTCTCCGAAATTCCCAAGTCAAGAGGATTTAAAAATATCTACATGCGTCGAGGGCTAGGCCGTCGCAATGATAATACCACATCAGAAACTTAAAAAAAAAAAATCTTTCAGCATCGCCTATACGGTATTTTGAAATATCAGTTGTTTTCTCCTCTTGGGCAGAAGGCAGAGCGAGGCAGAGAGGTGACTGGGCAGGTCTGGGAGGCCCCAAACCCACGAATGCTGTGGCACTGCTTTCCTCGAGACTGACGGCAGTGCGGTGGCGGACACCATTGCCAGTTGACAGCAGGGGACACCACTGTTCAAAACCGTGAGGATTAAGCACAGGCCTTTCCGACCCCATGCAAACGTGCGCAGGTCACCCTAAGAGTTCACAGACTCGGACGGGTGAGAAAACGTTCCTACGAGTTATCGTTGAAGGTGTGTGTCAAGCCCACGTACTTTGGCAGCATCAAAAATCTTCATAACTGCAGCTGAAATTTCGGGGCCGATGCCATCTCCTGGAATTAAAGTTACCGTCTGAACCTGAACGTAAGAAATCATCAAAGAAGACGGTAAGCATTGATTTTTGAAGGTTCCAAAAAGAATATCATCGACAAGGAAATCCAGTCTATGGGGGATCTCAGGAAAACCCAAATGCCATTGAGAAAACAGACCGACCTCCCAAGGGCTCATTGGAGTGGAGGTGAGAATCGAGATACTCCACCATGCTACTCTTCACCTGAGTTCAGGTAGTAAAAAGAACTCAAGTGATACTCTTCAGATAAAACTAAACTACGAAGTGGACTTCCCAATTGAGAT
>NW_011896344.1:0-1654 GCF_000151845.1 Pteropus vampyrus | reverse complement strand
TTTCTTGAGAAACTTCTAAAAGGAAAAAATAAAAAAGGTAATTATACTCACACCACCAGCAAAACCTCTGGTCACCTGTTTTGGGTTGTGGAACGCCCCTAGCAGCCGAGAGACCTATATTAATATTAACAGAGAAATGCCATGCACAGAATTAAACCACACGCAGCAAGAGGCAGAGGCGAAGCCACTTCTGACGGCTGCTGATGCTGCACGTTTGCGGAGATATGCGGGAACTTCCCAGGAATATTTTCTCATGTATTAGCTCAATGTGGCAAGCTACCTCAGATCTGAAAACCTAAATACTCAGTTTACCTTTGCTTGGAGAACTTAAGTACAGTATACTTTTAAAGTCGATTTCACGACTAAAAGCTGTCAAAGATGTCGAAGGTAAAATGAAACTATACTTTTTTAGCTCAGACATTGGATTTTCCTCAGATGACCTGTCTCTGAGGCACCTTCTATTCCCATCCCCGAAGGGAAAAACTGGCCCCACAGAGGTCAAATGACTGTCAAAGGTCACACAGGGAGTCCGTGTCAGAGGAGAACCTTGTCTTCTGAGTCCACAACCCAATACTTTCTCAATATCTATGTGGTTTATTTTTTTTCTTGTAGGCCACAATAAAAGCAAGACAGATCGACTAGCACGTTGATTATCAAAAGTGCCGCTTTAGTCTCTTATTCTGAAGGCTTCGTGTACCTGCCACAGATTAGGTCTTAAGTGTAAACTCAGTGATTAAGGGACCGGCTTCGGGTTAGACAATGACATGGAAGTTACATAGCTACTGATGCCCACGAGCCACCATCTGTTTGGTGACTCATTTGGATAAATGTGTCGATAACTAAAAAAGCTTCAGGTGTGTGTTCCTTCTGCAGGTGCTAGGTGCTTTCATATTTAATCATCAGACAACTCTGTGAAGCAAGTTAGGCATATTAAGGTTCAGAGATGTTAAGTAAATTGCTCAGGGTCACAGAACCAGTCGGTAGCACTCCAGGATTTAAACTGGAGACGCCTACGCTTCAGGGTAGAGCCTTATAACTAAATAACAGTACATGGGGATCTCGTTTTAAATGCGAACGAAGGAGAAGGAGGGTATCAAATTCTACGGAAAAAATTAAGTTGCTTATGGTACATTTCTAGGCGTGGTTCTTCACCGGTACCAGGAGGCGTGGGGGCCTCTTTTCCCTGCACCTATAATCTGTGCTGTGACCTTGGCCCAGAGCAGGCAGAATGGGACTAAGAACTGGGAACACCCAGACGGCCTGGTTTCCTCTCCCGTTCTGATACCGACTTCCTGTGTGACCTTGAGAATGACCTCTCAAGCGAGGCGCGCCACCCAGGAACCAAGGAGCCTCAGAGATGGTCTGAGCCCTCTCCAGCCCAGGCATCGCAGCTGTCAGAAGGCAGCAGCTCTCCAGATGGCAGATTCTCACCAACGAGGTAAAGGAGCTGCTGGCCTCCCTCTCCGAGGGTTCAGGGGGCAACTCGCGGTGTAGAGCGCCCGTGTCCTTTGGAGGGGACGCAGCCACGAGGGCAGCCCGGGGAGTTGGGATGCGGGTCCTGGCAGGAAGCGGTCTGAGGTCCGCCACGGGACCCTGTCCGCCCAGCGCCGGCGGTCCGCGAGCGGACGCGGGGAGTCCCGGCCATCAGCACCGA
>NW_011896343.1:3354-5586 GCF_000151845.1 Pteropus vampyrus | reverse complement strand
TGACATAGGATGTTGACTAGAACATATTCTGTTGTCTTAGAATTTTAACTGAGATCATAAACCCAAGTAAGATAAGTATACTCACATTTTAAAGAGAAATGTTAAACACATCTATAACTCAACTGGAGTGTATCACTCGTAGAAGGGAAATGTACAGGCTGGAGGTCCTTGAGTCGGGTACCCAGAGAAGATACAAATGTGACTCATGAGGGCATTGCTGTGGTAAATTATAATACAGCTCTCATATAAGACATTCCTATTTTCCTAATTTTCCCTATCTACTACCTTCACCTGGGGATAGGGTCAATGGAGGAAGGACGGGAGAAAACAGACTAAGATCATTTTGTCATTGCAGGGTCAAGTTTGAACTATGTGGAGAGGTAAAGCTTTGGAATGAAAGTCAGATTCTAATTTAGACTGGATGGGGTTTTTTAATACCTAAAAGTGAATCACAGGCACTTTAATGAAATTATTTTTGACAATAAAAGAGACTGCAAAGGCATGAGATATGCCTGACATATTATCTTGGAGCTGTGAAGGAGCTTGCAACATAGAGTACTGGTTAGCAATGGCTGGAGAAAAAAGTAAAGAATTTTACTCCTTTTGATAAACTGCTATATAAGTAAAAATGTGTCAAAGAATAGAGAAGAATAAAAGTGTGGCCATGGCAGCAATATGGAATAGTAGATGCACTACTGAGTATATTTTGAAGTTAAAAGAATACCCAACGTAGGAATAAATTTCTAGGTTTCTTTTAAAAAACAAAGGAAAACAATAAGCCAAACCAAACCACAACCAATATGAACATATGCTATTCTTCATTGAAAATTTGACTAATTTGGTTAGTTATAGTTAGTTATTTACCAACAACTTAGTTTCAAGGTTTACCAAAATTGTGTTTGCAATTAAATTTTTTTTTTTTTTTTGCAATTAGTCATTAAGTATAGTGATAGCATTTCTGATTTAGGTGAAAAATCATATCCCACACTTCTTTTCTTACCCCCAAACATGACTCAAATGAAAGAGGAGGCATTCATAAAAATAAAAGCAAGAATACCGAAAGGATACCGTAGATGGTATTTTTCGGTTCATTTTATCTAATAAAAATGTTAAAATAAGTCTTTCATGTGCCAGATTAGGTAACAGCAAGCTAAAAGATCTTTTTTCACAGTTTGCCTTTACTGTTCTATTTCCTTTCATTTCCTATAAATGTGTTTGGCCCACAGACTTCCCATTAGTTTTAAAGGGATTTGGTGTCTAAATATAAACTAGAACATGAAAATGTGTCCTAGTAAGGAAAAACCTTTATTGTCTCACTCCATAATGCTTCGGGGGAATCCTTCTGAAAGAATCACCGTTAAAGCTACTTTTTGTGCTTTTCAGTGATTAGACAGGATAGTAACGTGGCTTTAAAATGAATCAACTACATGGAGGACATTCATTAAACAGCCAAATCTAGAAAATAATATAAGATTTTTTTCTTCTTAAATCTAAGTGTAAAAGATCAAAGTGAAGGAGGAAGCTTTGTTAAAATGCTCGTTTTTAAAATGATTAAGACTATATACCTGTTAAAAATATAAATGTATAAATTAATTTATTCAACTAATAATTTTTTTGGCCCCAACTATTGCTAGACACTGTTGTAAATGCTGGAAATATGAACAAAATTTACAGAAAATTCTGAATTTATGTAGTTAATATTCAAGAGTACAGAGATAGATAATATACATAATACATTTCATGTGTATGTAATGTATATAGACAAGTACATATACACACGTACACATATAGTGATATGTTTTATGAAGTACACATAACAAAAGAAGTGGAGGGAAGAAAAAAAAGGTTTTTAAACAGGGCAATCCTGGAATTTTTTATCAATTAGGTAACTGAGTAAATATCTGAAGGAAGTGAAGAAGCTAGACATGGCAGTAACTGTTGGAAGATGTTTTTAGGCAAAAGGAGAAACAAGCTCATGTTTTCCTTGGTAGATATTAAAGAGGCCAGTATGGCTAGATGAGAGAAAGAAAGAAAGTGGTAATAGATGAGAGCAGAGAGGCTGCTGGGATGTAGATGACATCTGGTTTCTGGGTTAGATTGCTTAAGGGGTAGAAGAAGACCAGTTAGGGGACTATACCAGTAATCCAGATAAAAGATGCTGATGGTTCTGAGAAGGGTGGTAGTTGTTAGGGTAATGAGAAGTGGATATATTTTGACGATAGATCCAATAAG
>NW_011896343.1:0-1929 GCF_000151845.1 Pteropus vampyrus | reverse complement strand
TTCATTTACACTGGAATCTCCAAAAATTATAACCAAGTTGTGCTGCAGAGCGAAACAGTGAGCCAGAAGCTAAAAACTTCAAGGACTCAGCGAGAGTAATAAAAGGATTCATAAGGACAAAACAAAATGCCAAAACAATGATATGAATATATATCCAAGAATTTTTAATGAAATCTTGTCTGGAAGAGCAAAAATAATCAGAACCAATCTAAATATCCTTCAAGAAGTGAATGACTAAAGAAATTGTGGCATATTCATATAATAAAATGTTGTTCAGTCTTAAAAAATAAGGGTAATAAACATATATTGACCAGGAAATTTTTTTACAGTGTTATTAAGTGAAGAGAGTGTCACCTTAATTTTATTAAGTGAAGAGATTAAGTCACATATTAATATGAATAAAAAATTTATTCTAAAAGTTAAAAATATGTTCTGTGCATAGAGATATGCATATGGTAGATGCATAAGAAAGAAGTACCCGGCAGAAGTTCCCAGGAGTTGCAACTAGCAAGGCTGTTATGGAGGGAGAGGACCTTTCATTTCCTTAGATTAGGTAAAACTTTCATTTATTTTCATAGCCATATAAATTTCTTTAAGCTTTTTCTTATGAAATATAACACGGAGAAATAAAATTAAACAAACCTTAAAATCGAGATCGATTGAATCCTAAATCAAGATTCATGAGACCACCACTTAGATCAAGAAATACAAAATTGTCAGAGTCCCTGCTGTGCTCCCTCCTACTTACTACTCTTTTTGTTCCAAATTTAAAAACTGTACTTTTATGTTCGCCACATACCTGCTTTTATTTGTAGTTTACCACCTAAGCATACATTTTAGTATAGTCCTACCTGTTTGTGAACTTCATATAAATAGAATAATTATTTATGAATTTTGTTGAATATTATGTATATAAAATCCTTACGTATTGCAGTGTTGCAGTTTTTTAAAACTTACTTCCCCTTTTGCGGCAAGAACCTTAAATTTTTACCCTTTTGACAAACTTCAATTATATAATTCAGTGTTATCAACTATAGTCACCATATTTTACATTAGATCTTCAGACCTTATTCATCTTCTAACTGAAAGAAGCAGTTTATTTTAATTTTTATGTAGTATTCTCTATATAAATATACCACAATTCATTTGTTCTACTATTAGTGGATATTTTGTTTATTTCCAATTATGAGCTGTCATAAATAATACTACTATAAACATTCTTGTTTGTAGTTCTTGAGGCTCACGTGCATGCATTTCTGCTAAGTATATTTCCAGGAGTAGAATTGCAGGGTAATAGAGTTTGTGTAGTTTGTGTACTTTATTGGCTATTTGTATAATCTCTGGTGATTGACAGTTCGATCTACTGACTGTTTGACTTTCTCTTTAGATTTTCCAGAAAATTTTAAAAATATATAAATTGAAGGTATGAAATCTCTTTTGGTTCTATGTGTTGTAAATACTTTTCTCCAGTTTGTGGTTTACTTTTTTTCTTTGTTAGCATTGACATTTGTCAGTTTACCAATATTTTCTGGGTGGTGCAAGCTTTTTGTGTCTCATTCAAGGCGTCTTTTCCTACTTTAAGTTCATAGAGATATTCTCTCATTACTTTTGAGAAATTTGACTGTCTTTTATCTTTCACATTTAGTTATATAATCTATCTGTAATTGATTTTTGTGTTTGGCATGAGATAAGGATATAGTTTCATTTTTGTCCCTATATTTATCCATATAGCTACCCAGTTGTTCCAGCACCATTTTTGGCAAGAAGTATTCTTTCTCCACTGTTTTGCAGTGCTATATTTGCAGTAAATCACATGTTCATCTGTGCATGGATTTGTTTCCAGGATTTCTATTATATTTTTTTGAGCTATTGGTTCTATTCTTATGCCAGCACCTTACTATCTTAATTACTATACCTTTATAATGCATT
>NW_011896342.1:2199-4403 GCF_000151845.1 Pteropus vampyrus | reverse complement strand
AAATAAAACATTTTAAATATTTATTTGTATTGTTACTTTAAAATTAAATATGTAATACTTAAAATACTTAATAATAATAATGCCACACATCAAAAGAAAGCAACAACCTTGGAATTTAAAAAATGAATATAAAAGACATATTCTTAATTAACAAAGATATAATCATATTAGAAACACTTGAAAACAGTAATAATTTAAACTAATATTAAATGTAAATAGAAAAACCAATAGGAAAAAAATGCCATATGTTTTATTTAAGATAAAAAGCTCTGGCAACAGAATATTTTTTATTTCAGGCATGTATTCTTTAAATTGTTTTCCTTTAAAAATCATGTTTTTAGAATAGATAACTTTAAAAGATTAGGTTTCTAGGTTTCAAAATAGGATTATTTTACAAAATAAATGTTTTTTAAAAAATAAAATATAATGTATTACTTTCAGACATACAGTTGTCAAGACATATAATTGGACATATAATTTAAGCATATAGATATTTCTTATTTTGTTTATCCAATCTGATATTTACTCTCTTTTAAATAGAATGTTTAGTCCATTTACCTTCAATATGATTATTCGTATAGTTGGGTTTATTTCTAATTTTCCCATCTGTTCTGTGTTTCTCTTCTTTTTCTGGCTTCTTTGGGTTAATTAAATATTTTTAACATTCTTCTTAATATTTTTTTTTACTTTTAGTTTTGCCTTTTGAATTATATTGGTTATTGCTCTAGGAACTATGATCTGCATTCTTAATTTATCACAGCTTTTACAGAGTCAGTATTGTATAGTTTTATAGAAAATGTAAGAACTTTTGCAAAAGTGTGATTCATTACCTTCCATATCTTGTAACATTGTTGCTATATATTTTACATCTATATTTGTATTAAATTCCACAATATAATGCTGTTATTTTGGCTAGTTGTCTTTAAAACATATTAGGAGAAGCAAAAAGATAATCTTTTGTATTTACCACCATATTTTTCCATAATTAGTACTCTTTATTCTCTCTCTTTATTTGTCTCCTCTGTATTTTTGGTTTTTAGCAGATCGACTGTGTTATGCTCCAGTGTAGATCTCTTTGGATTTCTGTTCCTTTTAAGAACTTTCAGTAAATTTCTACTACAAACATACTTTTCTAACATTTCAATTTGGTTCTTTTTTTTATTGTTTGCATTTCTCTATTTGCTTTTTTATTGTTTGCATTTCTCTATTTACTTTAAAGTCCTTGTCTGCTACTTCCAATTCTCAATCATCTTGTGGGTCTATTTCTATTGACATATTTTTCTTCATTATAAGTCACATTTTTCTGCTTTGCAGAAAATATAATAATTGTTTATTATATAGTAGATATTGATAAAGATACATTGTAAGGATTCTGGATTTTATCATCTTCCTTTAAAGAGTGTTGTGTTTTGTTTTGCTAGATAGTTAAATAACTGGTGGGTCCTTTTGTTTGTGTGAATTTGGTTTCATTATTTGTTAAGGTGAGTCTCTTAATTTTTTACTTAATCAAAGAATGCGGCTTGTTGAGGTCTTCAGCTGAATACCCGAGGTGCTCAGTGGGAATCTCTCTTAGCCTGGACCAAGCTTCAGCATCTCTCAACAATCACTTATCTTTCTGGTCCCTCAGCACTTAATACCATTCTTTGAATATAGTAAGAACTCACTATTAGTTCAATTCAATTGCATAAACACTAAGGTGGCTTTTATGGACACAATGGCACAGGGAAATATTATTTAGACCAAAACCTAAGTTTGTACTTTGCTAACTCTCCTATTGTAAGCTTTATTTTGAAGCTGGATTGTGAAAAAGAAAATTTGGCCAATGTAGAAAATCTCTATAACAACTTTGAATCACTTTTAGAGTTTACAAAGATTTTTAAATTTTTTATCTTGTATAAATATCACAACTATGTTAAGTAGATTTTCTTATCTCCATTTTGCTCTTGAAATAACTGACATAGTGATTTTATGGAATGCTCATTATTATATAAGTTAGTAACTAGCATTTGGAGTCCAAATCCAGTATGTTTTACTATGTAGGAGAACATGCTATTTGTTTACAAAAGTAAGTTTTTGTAGGTCAAACAGTTCCACATGAGCAGTTTTAAATGATTCAATCTGGTAGCTTCATCAGTCCAGATCTGACTTCCTAGAAAGCATATTTTTATCTAAAAAAATGACAATACTCTGATGTTAGATAAAAC
>NW_011896342.1:0-2149 GCF_000151845.1 Pteropus vampyrus | reverse complement strand
TAGAGGGATGACATAATTATAGATTTTTAACTTCTTTCATTAGTTTTTTAAGAAAGAAAAAAAAAGTTCTTTAAACAAGTACCTTAGAGCTAGTTACTCTGTCATTTTTTCCTAATGTCACTCCTTTCCTTGTTTTTTGTTTAATTAATAGAATTATTTTAAGGCAGTTTTAAGTTTACAGAAAAATTGAACAGATAGTACAGAGAGCTCCCATATTTCCCCGTTCCCTGTTCATAATTTCCCCTATATTTAACATCTTGCCTTAATGTGTTATATTTATTGAACCAATATTTATTGAACCAATAATACATTATTATTAACTAAGGTCTGTAGTTTACACTGTCTCACTCTTTGTGTTGAACAGTTCTGTAGGCTTTGACAAATGGGTAATGCCATGTATTCACCCTTATAGTATTATACAGAACAGTTTCAGCCCCCTAAAAATCCTCCATATTTAATCTGTTCATTCCTCCTGTCCTTCATCCCCTGAACCCCTGGCAACCAGTGATCTTTTTACTGTCTTTATAGTATTGCCTTTTCCTGAATGTCATATAGGGAGAGTCATAGAATATGTAGCCATTTCAGACTTTTTCCTCCATATCTGCTCATAGCTTTGTAACTCATTTCTTTTTATTGCTAAATAACAAGTTCTTGGATTTTGAAAGGTAAAAAATAATTTTTTAAAAAAGACAATCTCTTTCTAAAGAGAAATTTACCAAGTGCAAAAGAGAACATTAGCCTATATTTAAGTGTGTTTAAAACAAGAAAGCAGGCTAATTGGAATCTAAGGTTTATGCTGAAAAAAAAAAAAGTCAATTGAAGTGCTAAAATATTTCATATGTTTTATATATCTGTAAGTTTGTAAAACCTTGGATTCCTACTATGTGCTGGCATAGTCTTGTTTATACCTCATAACGGTCCCAGGAATTAAGTAACATCAACCCTCTTTTATGTTTGAGGAAAGAGATGCAGAAAAATGAGTTACCATATAGTGAATCTACCAGTCACCAAGTCCCGCCCACATATACAAAACTTCCTATATTTTTAGTGCTGTTTTTTTTAAATACGTAGAGTCATAGATCACCAAACCTATAAGGAAGGCCTCCTACTAAAAGACACAGACCAGCAGAA
This sequence comes from Pteropus vampyrus, assembly GCF_000151845.1. Taxonomy (NCBI): domain Eukaryota; kingdom Metazoa; phylum Chordata; class Mammalia; order Chiroptera; family Pteropodidae; genus Pteropus; species Pteropus vampyrus. The sequence continues at coordinate 1,018 of NW_011896342.1, read as the reverse complement.
CTGAGTTAAAACAAAATCCTCAGAAACATGAGAAGATATTACAACTATGAAAAATCAGATTTTCTTTTAAGTAACATAGAAAAAAGATTTACTGGAAATTAAAAAATGATGTACAAATTCAGTGAGCTTTACAATAAAAGAGTTGGATGATAAAGTTTAGGAAATCTCTCAGAGGATAGAACAAAAATACATATGAAAAGTAATAGGAAATGGCAAAGTTATTAGAAAATTAATGTAGTATATCAAGATTCTTCTAATAGAAGAAGAGAGAACATTGAGAAAGAGATTGTCACAGACATCAACTTTTTCTGTAACTGAAGGATTGCAAAAGTACCATCAGATGCCTACTACGTTGAAATGATATACAGTTATGTATATCATTATGAAATTTCAGAATACCAGGGATCCTAAAAGTATACAGAAAGGGGGAAATCACATATAGATGATCTCAAATTAGAATTATATCAGACTTGGCAGAAGAAGAGTTATGCTTTTTATAACTCAAATTCAACCCAAAATGCTATGACTAGTCCAACTATCAGTCCAGGACAGAATAAATATGTTAAAACACATGGAAGATTCCAAAATACTTTGCCTTCTGTGAACTCTTTCTTAGAAACTTCTGGAAAATGTATCCACCAAAATTATGGAGTAAATCAAGAAAGAGTAAATAATGTCTTACCCAAATTGGGAATTAAATATAGGGGAGAGCCAAAGGGAATGAGGTGATTGTAAAGAGAAGAAGACAACAGCTGTTCAGTAATCTAGGAAGCAATTCACAGCCGCTAAAACAAGAGAATAGAGGGCTTCAGGAGAGATATCTTTTCCACCTATTCTCACCCAAATGAAACATTACATGTGTTTTATCATTTTGAAAATAGTTCACTATTTCTGAGAGATAGGATAGTAATGGATAAGAATAAAGAAACCAAAATTTAGAGACATTATTTCTACCAGAGTCACAAGTACTTCATGGATCTTGGAATTAAAACTGAGAAACCATAATCCAGGATACATG
>NW_011896341.1:7353-9965 GCF_000151845.1 Pteropus vampyrus | reverse complement strand
ATCAAAACTAAAGAGAAGACATTGCCCTAATCATATAGAGCTTAGAGAGTAACTGTTTAGTGATTAATAATTAAATTGCCCTTCATTCATTCATTCATTCATTCATTCATTCAACAACTGCTTACAGAGTACATACAATATGCTAAGAACTATGACAGATGCTATGGACATGAAAATGAACAAAAATGCCGCTGTCTTCGAAGGATCACAGTTCTCAGATATAAATCCTACAGAGGCAGCCAAGTAGTGCAAATTGAGGATGTCAGCCATTTACAGGACAATAAGAAATAGTGGTAGATTGGGAGAACCCATGAGTCTAAGCTCTTAAAATATTCAATATCGGCTTTGTTTTTGTTTTGATTTTGTTTTTTGTTTTGTTTTAAATATATGTCTGGGGGCTGAATAGAGCCTTTATAGCCTATGGGCTCTCTGGAGTCCAACCTCTGGTCTTAATATTTAAGTAAACAATTTAATGTCACGTAATAGTTCCTATGGGGAAAGGAAACCTGTATTTACTTATAAATGGCATCCTGGAAGAAGTGGCATCTCAGTGCTAAAGAACGAGTAGGCCTTATCCAGGTAAACAGAGATGAGCATGGCAGACAGATGGAACAATGTAGTGTATTCTAAGGCCTGGAAGACGGGAGAGGTCTTGGAACACTGGGTCCATGCAAGAGCTTTCGTATGGCTGGAGCACAGAGTCTCAGGGGATAATGAAAAATGTGACTGCAGAGTTCAGCTTATTAGCAAGTTTGTGACCACACCTGCGTGCTTTTTGGTGAAACAGTTTAATCTCAGAAATAAGAAATAAAACAAAGAAAACCAAGGTACACCTTACATTGCTGAGTTCAGACTTGCAACACACTGCTGCCTCAAGAGATTTTCTTCTGCTGGCTAAGCCTCTTATGTTTGGCATAAAACAACCTTGTCAAATGTAAGCTTGATTCCAGCAGGAAAAATTAAGACACTCTAGTCCCAGTTATTTACTACAACTGTGCTGAAATCTGTATTCCTGCTTACCTGACAATGCATACAGAGAATGCCCTTAGGTCTTCCTATGAAAATAAATTTTGGACTAAGCACATTAATAGAACTTATTTTGGCTAGGAATCCAAAGGAAAGAGTCTAAAGAGAGAAAAGAGAAAATAGGATGTTCTCCAGACTAGATTTTTTTTTTTACTTTCTGTATATCTAAATCCCAATTTATACTCAATACGTCCGAAGCTCTCTGAGGGCAGGAACAATTTCCAATTCCTCCTTCTACTCTCAATGTATTGAACAGTAGTACTGAAAGTCTACACCTTCTCTGTATTAAACCAATATTTAGGCAACTGAATTGAATATTGTATTAGTTATCTACTGTTGAATAACAAATTGCCCCCATAATTAATAGTTTGAAATAATAAAACTTATCATTGCACAATTTCTGTAGGTTAAGAATCTGAGTGACTCAGATAGCTCAGGTAGATCTGGCTCAGGGTCTCCCAGAGGCTGCAATCAAAGTGTTGACTGGGGCTCTAGTCATCTCAAGGCTAAGCTGGGGAGGATACATATCCAGTCTCATTCATTTGGTGTTGTCAGGCCTGATAACATCCACTCCCAAGCTCACTCATATGGGCCTCTCCACAGGGCTGCCTTACAATCTGGCAGCTGGCTTTCCCAGAGCAAGCAATCCAAGAGAAAATGTGAGAACACCCAACATGGAAGCCACACTTCTTTACAACCTAATCTCAGAAATGATAGCTCATCATTTCTGTCACATTCTATTCATTAAAAGTAAGACAGTAACACCAGCCCACACTCAAGGGCAGGAGATTACACAAAGGCGTGAATACCAAGAAATGGGCTCAGGTTGGGCCATCCTTGTGGCTGCCTACCACAAACATCTTAAAGAGAAGCTGAGAAATAGAGCACACTGCTATTCTAAATAAAATTGGAACTCTCTTACTGAGGAAGAAGCTGATAGTGGAAATGGGAAAGTAAATGATTGTAGATTGAGCAACTTTGCAGAAGGTCATATCCTATGAGATGTAACTTTACCTGATAACTCCTAAAATCTTTAGTAAAATCAACCTCAAAACAGCTAGGGTGCTAACAGATTTTTTCAGTGGAAAACAATGAAATAACTAATTTTTGTGCATTTTTTCCACAGTAAGAAAGCAAGTCAGATAACCGAACAAGAAGTATAGAGGTAGAAGCAAAAATGAAACAGTGTATTCCAGGAACTCACAGAAATTTGGGGGAGATACAGGAAACCATACAGCTACTAAAACAGAGGTGAAGTTACTATAACCAGATCTGAAGAGCACAGAGATTTCCAGTGTGTTCTTGGGTGCATATTTATTTGTGAGATTCTGCTTCAATGTTCATTTCTCCTGCTAGACAGAAAGGAGACTCCACAATGTAATGGGCTATATTTTATAACCAATTGAACAGAATTGAGAATTAGATTTTTGGAGAAGAAAAAAAACCTGAAATAATCAAGGATGCCCTTGGTTTTTCTACGTCACAGAGCAGATCTTCTTCTTCTTCTCCTTCTTCTTCTTCTTTTTTTTTTTTTGACTTAAAGAAGGAAGAAATGTGTTTACCCTTCTTGTCTCTGCAATGAAGAG
>NW_011896341.1:0-1908 GCF_000151845.1 Pteropus vampyrus | reverse complement strand
TAACATGAAAAAATTTGCTCTTCTTCTTAACAGATACAAATATTAAAGCATCTATTAACACGACCCAGAATATTATCAATAAATAAGTTCTGCATAGAAGATAGAATTTGGGAAATGTTACATGACATTTTTCTTAACAAATTGATATAACCATAACTTTCTTTTTATATTTATTTTGCTAAGTATATCTCTGGCAGACAGAGAGATAGTCCAGTAGCTATCACTCTCTCCCTTGCTAGTCTTTAACTAGAGAAACTAGGAAATGCCATTTACTTACTTCTGTGGCCTCTCTTAAAACTGTAAGTGGCCTTGTACCAGTTTGAGCTAATAAAACACAGGAAGAAGTCTGCTGGAGCAGGGAATAAAAGGAGAGACTCACTTTAGGAAAAAGGCCTTTTATCCCTGCTTCTTCAGTCCACATGGCTTTCTGTCTTTAAAAGTGCACAGGTCTAAAGCTGCAGCAGCCATTTTGTGACCATGAAGTCACTGGTCCGGCCTCAGGATACTAACACTTAGACTTTATCAGTAAATCACCTCTCAGATGGAGACCGCCTGAGGCAGGTAGAAATTTAGTATCCAGGGACATCAGTCTCTGCTCTTGTGAATATGTACTTCACATGGCAAAAGGGCCTTTGCAGATAAAATTAATCATGGATTTTAAAATAGGAAGATTCTCCTGTGAGGCCAAATCTAATCACTCAAGCCCTAAAAAGCAGGGAAGTTTCTCTTGCTGGGGTCAATCAGAGAGTCAGTGAAAGAGAAGAAGGGATAAGACTGAAAAAAACTCAAGGTGAAAAGGACCTGACCTGCAATGCCAGCATTAAGAAGGGAATGAGGGTGACCATAGAAGCTGAGGACAATCTACAGCCAACAGTTAGCAAGGAGAGGGGGACCTCAATCCTACCGTCACACGGAGCTGGATTCTGCCAACAACCTGAATGGGCGTTGAAGTAGATTCCTCCTGAGAGCCTCCAGGCCAGAAAGTAGAATGGCCAATACACTGATATCAGTCTTGTGCAATAAAGAGCTAAGAAATCAGCTGAGTCTGTCAGCTGTGTGGCCTACAAAACTGTGTGATACTACAGGTGCATTTTTTTCAAGCCACTAAGTCTACGACAATTTGTTACAGCAGCAAGAGAAAACTAATATATTCCTCCACAAACAAATTTATTCACTGTATTATAGCAGATAGGCCATTCTAGGAAGCCAAATAATAACAATGACAACAATGGTAATAATAATAATTGATAATGGCTAAATGCTTTTTTATTATTATGTGTCAGGCTCTGTTCTAAGACTAATGGGACAGACTACGGCACCCTTCCCTTGGAGCTTATGTCTTAGTAAGAAAAGACAGATAATAAACAAATAAATATACAAGAAAAAAATATTAGGAAGTGTTATGAATGTGATTAACGTAGGGTAATTTAAAGCAAATTATTCATCAGATAACTTAGATCGAATGTAGAAAAAGCCTCTTTGTAGAGATAGTATCTAAGTGAAATCTGAATAAGAAGCAACAAGCTAACAAAACTGAGGAAAATACAGTGGTCCCCCTTATTCATGGGGGATACGTTCCGAGACCCCCACTAGATGCCTGAAACCACAGATAGTACCAAACTCTACATATACTTGTTTTTTCCTATTCATACATACCTTTGATAAAGTTTAATTTATAAATAAGCACAGGAAGATTAATAAATAATAATAAAATAGAACAACTGTTACAATATACTGTAATAAAATTTATGTAAAAGTGGTCTCCCTCCCTCTCAAAATACGTTATCATACTGCACTCACCTTTCTTGTCATAATGTGAGATGATACAATGCCTACGTGATGAGATGAAGTGAGGTATTCAGCATCCACTTTTTTTCTTTCTTTTATTAAGTCAAGAACTTTCACCTC
>NW_011896340.1:5060-5537 GCF_000151845.1 Pteropus vampyrus | reverse complement strand
TGCGTTCCTGTATCGATTTCTCGAAGGTGGTAGAGATGCTGTTCCTCACTCTTCTTCCATTCCCCTTGCCTCCGCCTCCCCCAAATTTGTCAGCGACTCATGACATGCAGTAGGACAGATTAAGAGGATGGGCCACCAAAGTCCCTGTTGGTGATGACTCTCGGAAAGCCTGCTTGGCCAAACTACAGAGTCTGACAGGCAGAGGAGAGACCATCTGCACAGGACGGTATTTAGTCGGCAGGCGGAGTGTTTGTTTGATTTCCTCTGACCCACCATTGAAATTGAAGGAAACATGCCTACCCCTCCGACGACCTCACACTGCCTTAGCCCCTCGACTTTGCTGCTGAAGCTCAACACCTTTCCTCCGCCATCGGCCCTGCCCCTCTCCCGCTCGCCCTCCCAGGAATGCAGTGAGCTCACCCCCGATGCTCACTGCCAGGACAGAAGAGGAATGAAACCGATGTGGCCATTGTTCTC
>NW_011896340.1:0-1385 GCF_000151845.1 Pteropus vampyrus | reverse complement strand
TCGTCCGATGTCTGCTGTGGGCCAGGAGGGGTCAGTACTGCCACGTCAGTGTTTCAGAGAACCGAAGTTATTACTTATCACAAAAAGCTTCTGTCCATTCCCCGCTCCCCTCGCTAAATTGAATTATGTCGCTAGTTGTAGAAACCATTTTCCTGGATGAGCCTCGGCAGGAGGGTGGCACCATTTTCACCCCCACCTTGTTGCCAGGAGCAGCAGGAATTCTGTGTAGGTGCACCCCCCTGACTGCAGGTAAGGCTGGCCGTTGTGTCTGCCCCACTGCCCAAGCGTTGTCACAGGCGTCATGAGTGGAATGGCTACGGGAAGCCCAGCCTTTCAGAAAGCGCTCTGCAGGGCCACGTGGGCCACCCCGATGGGCCCTAGCCATCCCCACACACCTCAGAGGCCCGATCACGCACTTTCAGCCACCCTGCCTTTGACTGGGCTCCTGATGTGGAAACACCAGAGTAAACTCAAGAAGAGGCTGTCAGATCTATCAGGCCAGGCATTCAGCCATTGTGCTATACTGATTTTTTTTCTACACAGTAATAATGACAGGCTGCATCTCCTGCGTGCTTGCTGTATGCCGGGCGCTGCTGTAAGCACTTTACGTGTCACTGAATTCTCACCGCTGCCCGACGTGCTCTTCTCAGCTTCGGTGATGAGGAAACTGAGGCAAAGAGAGGACGCACGACTTGCCCCGAACGCCGCACGCGCTCCGCCTGCGCTACAGCGTGGACGCCTGCGGCCGTGCTCCAGGGCCCGGGAGCGTAGCCCCGCTGCCCGCCGCAGCCCTGCCGTCAGCATTGCCGGGGCGGGTGGTGGCCGAGCGAGCCGCGAGCTCCACGGGTCCTGCCCAGGAGCTTCCATTCCCCACGCCTCCGTGGCGCACCCTCGCTCTGCCCCTAGAGCAGCTCCCGGCCGGCCGGCTGTGCAGCACAGGCCGTCCCCACGGCCGCGGGAGCGAGCGAGGCCTCCTCCTCCCTCAGCACACAGTGCGCCCCTCGCTCTTCGCATCTTCCCCCAGAAGGAGTGACAGGCTTGCCCCCCGCCCCGGGGACTTCCCCGCTTCCAGGGCAAAGACTAGCAGAAAACTCGGGTCCCACCGTGGTGAATGCAGGGCCTCGGGTGAGATGCCTCGGGGGCTGGGGTCTCACCATCACCGGGGAGGAAGATGCCCTACGCAGCTGGACACCTACCAGTGGGCAGGCCGAGGTGGGACCAGCTCTGCCCTGCCACCGAGCCCCGTCCCTTCTCCAAGTCTGCACAGAAAACCAGGTCCACGAGCACGAAGGGGAGGTGTCGCTACCTTCCCGCCCCGCAGCGGGTGAGGTGCCAGCCGGCGGGCCATGGAGGGAGGACAGGGAGAGGCATCGGTCGCCCTTTTG
>NW_011896339.1:1715-3349 GCF_000151845.1 Pteropus vampyrus | reverse complement strand
ATATACACATATATATATATACAGCAATATGTATGTATGTATGTATGTATACAGCAATTCTTATATTATCCAGATAAGAATTCTGGCAATTAATATAGGTTGTCTGCTTAATCTTTTGAGGTAGACATTCTATTGATAACAGTTTTAAACACAGATTCAATTTGATCATTAAAATGCCTGATCAAGATATTAATCAAAATTCTGAATTAATCCAGTGATAATTTTATACCCCTCTCATAGCCCAGGGAGCTTTAAGCTGGGCACTTACAGTGGGAAAGAGTATAATTGGCTCCTATAATTCCCTACTGGCTGCTTCTCTTCTTCCTGTGATCTCTTGCCAGCTATTCCACTGGTCCCCATGAAATGACAGACACAGAAGTATCACAGTTTGTGCTTTCATTAGTATTGTCTTAAGCTTCATTCTCTATGGGCCTCACAGTAGCTTAAAGGTGACTCTTTGTCATCTGGGACACACTTTTGAGATTATCGGAACATTTTCTGCCAGGCTGGTCTAAGGGAGTTCTGTATTCTAGAGGATCAGTTGCTAATCCATCCTTCGTTCCTGCTCACTCACTTCCATTTTCTTGCTACTGGGTTTCTATAGCCATCTCTGTGGCCCTGTAGGCCCTGTTCCTTCTCTTTCTTATGCAGACCACATCTTGATTTCTGGAAACGCATGCACAACTCCCGCCCAATAAACTATGAGAATGTAGGCAAATCCGTTAGTAATGATGCTTCCCAGCTCTGGCACCAAAACTGTCAGATAAACTCTTGGCCTCAATGCTTCTCAAGTTGAAGTTAGATTATAGGCCATCCTGAATTCAAATAGTGTTTGTCACCTATTCAGCTTTTTTTGGGTCCCTGTGGAAGCCTGTTCATTACTAGGGTCTGAGGTGAGAGGACTAACACTAGGTTTCCAAAGTGGAACATTTTTCCTAAAATACCATCCTCAAAAAATTATCTTATGCATTCTCTTAAACTTTGGTATTCTTAAAATATATGAGGGTGTTCAAGATCAAAGAAACAGTTTGTGGTTAATATTATTTGAAAATCGGTATATGGATATTTGGCAAATAACTTTCAAATGTTGTGTCTGTTTTATTTTAGTGTCTAACATAAACTTCTAATTTAAAATCCTGTTTTGAAGGGAATTATTGTGAAAAAAAGCAAGCTGCATCGTAGGGAGATCTAGGTATCTTAAAATGAATGTAATATACATTCTGAAAGGAGAAAACAGAACAGAATGAGAAGGAAAAAAACAATCCTACTTAAAGATTATTTACCTGACCCATAGGCAAAATTGAGTCATCAGATTAGAAGAGTGTATTACATCAAGGTTAACACAAAAAGGATCATATTTATATATTCTTTGGTAGAATTCCTGTAATCAAAGAATAAATAGAAAATTATTTACAACTTCTAATGTAGTGAAAACATTGCTTAGAGAGTCTAAAATAGCTGGCCAAACCAATAACTGCTCACAAAATTAACACATTAAATGAATACTCTATGATACTTTTTTTTTCTTAGAGATATATCTTAAGAATTGTCTTATCTGCTTGCTCCTATCAAGATTTATTTGATAGAGGCGACTGCACAGGTGTAATTTGAAGCTTTCCTCCAACAGGATTCTA
>NW_011896339.1:0-372 GCF_000151845.1 Pteropus vampyrus | reverse complement strand
GACTAGGATTTCTTATGAAACTTCATAAAACATCTTAGTCATTTAAAAGTTCAAAATAATCATCATTGTGATCAAGCAGTGTGGTATTGACAAAAGAGATAGGTGCATTGATCAATGAAAGAAAGTAGAATCCAGACTTAGACTCACACAAACATAGTCAGTTGGTTTAACAAAATTTAAAAGTTTAGGAGAGGATATTTTTGAAACTTTAGCAGTTGCTATATGTAAATCTAAATCTACCCTTTCTGGATCATGTCTATTCCCTCTATTAATTTTTCTTTTCATGGTACTGTCATGATCTTTATTTAACTTATGGGCTAAATTTTAAAGTTAACTACCACAAAGACATCAAATATAAAATTTTATATAAAA
>NW_011896338.1:2637-4217 GCF_000151845.1 Pteropus vampyrus | reverse complement strand
ATCTATGTGTGTGCCAGTTTAAAAGTCCATTTCTAATTTTAGCTGTCTCTTCAGGATTGATACAGTAGTCCACCCAGCACACTCCTGGTCATCACCCATATGCAGATTCCCTGCTCCCTGGTTGAATGTTTCCTCAGTTTATATTTTTGTATCAAAGAAATGGCTCCCCACTCTCCTAGACCTGCTAACATCCAGGATGACACGCCTTGTTGGTTTTCCAGCGGCAAGCCAATTAAGCATTGCCCAACTTTCAGCTATATTCAACAAAATGTCCTGATTAATTATTTGCCTTTAACCCATGTCACGTTTGCCCCAGAAATCCTCTCGCTTGCAGCTATAGCATTTACCCTGAGATAACTCGTGGATTATGGTCCTAAACTTATCCCCAAACTTTGCCATGAAATATCTCGCTTTTATTATTATTATCGCATCAGTCTAGTATATTGATAGTCTTTGGAAACATATGACATCATTCTATTTATAACATTTTGTTTTTAGTAGTGGTATTTCCATTTACAAAATATAGTAATTCTTGATCCCTGAAAAATGTCAAAATAGAAAACATAACATTCCTATGTGTGATGTTAACATCGTTCTCGAACAGTTGTTACCAAAGATTCATTTGAGGAATCTGATTTATGTATATATTTCTGTTACATTAGGATTAGAGATGAGTTCTGTTTAGAAATAACTCCAAAAACAGTTTTCATACTTTATTTTCACACTGAAAACCAGTCAGATTTGCTTCACCCTCAAAGAGCGTGTTTATGTAAAATTAACACTGGCAGCGAGCTGCACTTTTTTTTCTAAACATCGAATGGGTTTTAAAAATTACAATCTAATTCTTTGGTGGATAATTCTGTATTAACTAAATATTTTCAAGCTACCAGAGCAGTCTGAACTTCAGACATTCTTCCATACTCAAAAAATATAATTCCTTGAAAAATGTCATGTGCTTTATGTCATAAACTTGGATGTCTTTAATAACGTGAACAGTAACTCTGAAGCCAATTTAATGACTTGTCATTGTTTTCCTTAGTCTGGATGTGATCCAAATTAACTTCTTTCATTGAATTATGACGCTTTTTAAGCCCAAATGAAAGTTTGTCCCAGTAACCTCTATTCTCTTTCCATGATGATTATGTTTGGAGGTGATCACACTTGTGGACTCAGAAAGGAGGTTGTGCTCTAGAGTTTTCATTGAAAAGAGTGAAGAAGGTTGAAGGCAATGGAAGAAGCTGACATCTGTCTAATAAATCTCTCATATAAGCACATACACACATACACATACACACATACACACACACTTTCCTGGTCATTAGCATTATGACTTGTTGACAGCAAGAGACATTCTGAGCTCTATTCCTCACTGGGTCCCAGAAGATACCTGGGCACAAAGATGCTGGTGGCCACAGATACACCAGGAGACCTTGAATACTTAGTTTAGATGAGGCCAAACCTCCAATGTCTTAGATCCCAATCACTGCCTCCCTACTCCAATTACTGGGACTGTGGAACTGTGGGAGAAGCTAAGTCAAAATGAAAGACACACACCTACCCTCTAGTCACATTGTCTCCAA
>NW_011896338.1:0-392 GCF_000151845.1 Pteropus vampyrus | reverse complement strand
CAGCTACAGATGTATAATACAAAGTCTCACCTGATCCTATGGAATATCCTGTATTTTAAAAACACCTTGTATAAGACCATTCAGATTGATTTTACGTAGTTTAAAAGATAATGTCAGTTGTCTGATCCAACTAGCTAGATTTTGAGCAAATAGGGGTACTAATAATACAAGGTAGTTTTCAGACTCATAAGCATTGAGACAGTGGGTCTGTTTCTTGAAAGGCAAAATAGAAATATAAGACATCGTTTGCGCTGTTCGCAAACTGATGTCTCATCCTAAGATTGTTTGCGATGCTCCTGAAAATCACCATTTAACCCCAAAACAGCCTGTGGACACACTTATTTATTGGCTCATACAGCTACTAAGTTATTTTCAACCATAGTGACCCATGC
>NW_011896337.1:2684-3030 GCF_000151845.1 Pteropus vampyrus | reverse complement strand
GACTTGTCAGTTTTGTTTATATTTTCAAGGAACCAGCTATTAGTTTCATTAAGCTTTTCTACTGTCCTTTCTCTATGTTCTATATTTCTGTTCTATTCTTATTTTTTTCTTCTACTAACTTTGACCTTTTTTTTTTTTCCTGGTTCCATGAGAAGTAAAATTTGTTGTTTATTTGAGACTTTTCTTGTTTCTTGAGGTAGGCATTTATTGTTATGAATGTCCCTCATAGAACTGCTTTTGATGCATCCCAGAGTTTTGGTACATTATCTCCATTTTTATTTGTCTGAAGGTATTTTTTAACTTCTCTTGTGATTTCTTTGCCCCATTGGTTGTTCAGAAACATGGG
>NW_011896337.1:0-2034 GCF_000151845.1 Pteropus vampyrus | reverse complement strand
TGATTTTAAATGACAGGCTTGCTGGGTAGAGTAATCTTGGTTGTAGTTTCTTGCTTTACATCACTTTGAATATTTTGTGCCAGTCCCTTCTGGCCTGGAAAGTTTCTGTTGAGAAATCAGCTGACAGTCTAATGGAATTCCCCTTGTGGGTAATTAACTGCTTTTCTCTTGTTGCTTTTAAGACTTTCTCTTTGTCTTTAACCATTGGCATTTTAATTATGATATGTCTTGGTATGGACCTCTTTGGGTTCATTGTTGGGTCTTCCTGTACTTCCTGGACTTGTATGTCTATTTCTTTCACCAGATTAGAGGAGTTTTCCATCATCATTCTTTCAAATAGTTTTTCAATTCCTTGCTCTCTTTTCCTTCTGGTATCCTTAAGATGTGAATGTCGTACACTTGATATTGTTCCAGAAGTTCCCTTAAACTGTCATTTTTTATTTTTTCAAATTTTTTTCTGTTCTGATTGGATGTTTTCTCCTATGTTATTTTCCAAATCACAGATTCAGTGTTTTGTTTAATCTGCTGTTGATTGCATCAATTGTTATTTTAGTTATTCTTCATTCTGTTGGATTCTTTTTAATGATTTCTATCTCTTTGTGTAAGTTCTCACTGACTTTGTCTATTCTTCCTCTAAGTTTATTGAGCATCCTTAAAACCAGTGTTTTGAACTCTATATATGATAGATTGTTTGCCTTCATTTTATTTAGTTATTTTTCTGGAACTTTCTCCTGTTCTTTCTTATTGGACATGTTTCATTGTCCTCATTTTGTTTGCCTCCTTGTATTTGTTTCCATGTATTGGGTAAATTTGCTATATCTCCCAGTCGTGGCTGGGTGACCTTGTATAGTAGGTGTCTTATAAGGCTCAGTGTGCAGTCTCCCTAGTCACCTGAGCCAGGTGCTCCAGGGATGTTCCTTGTGTAGGTTGTGTGTGCCTTCCTGTTGTAGTTAAGCCTTGATTGCTGTTGGCACATCAGTTGGTGGTACTGACTCTCAAGATGACTGGCTGTGAGGACTGGCCATGAGTAGGGTTCTCTTTAGAGGCCCTTTGGTGACTGCCAAGTCCATCCTTTGTATGTGTTGCTTGTGGAGCTAATTGGATGGTGTTCTGGTGTGGTCTGAAGCTAGCCTGCGGGTGTACGGTTTCTGGAGCCTCTTGAAAGAGATGCTGGGTACAGGCCCAGGTCAGTCACTGCCTATATCCCACTTGGGGCCACCTGGTAGGAATTACAAAGTGATCTCTGGTTGATAGCTGTCTGTGCTGAACTTGGAGGCATCTAAGAGAAGCTATGCTGTGAACTGAAGCAAGTTGCCACTAGTGACCCTATTGGGGCTGCTTAGCAAGTGGTACAGGACATGTTGAGGCCAGCTGCTGCCTGCTTGGGGTTTGTGAACCTTTGAGAGAATTTAAGGAAATTTACAGCATGAGTTGATGCTGGCCACTTGTAGGGAAAAGCTGCTGAAAGAATTTTGGGTCTATGTGTGAATTCGGTGGGGTAGCATTTCAGGGTATTGCCTGGTTTGGGTGAGCAGTGCTAGCGAAGCTGATGGAGCTTTCAGATTTGGTGCCTGCCTGCACCTACTGACTGTGGAGAAGGCTCAACAAAGGAACGATGGTACCTGCTTGGTTTGGGGGTGGGCTCAATGGAGGAATGGTGGCACCTGTGGGCACTTTTGTTCAGGGGAGAGCTGCCCTCCACCCCTTATCCTAAAGGCAGAGAATTCAGTTTCTCCCTGTATGTCCCTGGCACTCCTCAAACTATTGTTCCTCTTGTTCAGGGCAAGTGTTTATGAGCAAGAGAGTCTGTGCTTGAACTCTTTAAGAGGACTCCTGGGTTTATAGCAGCCCTTTGTCTCACTGGGACAAAATCCCCACTAATTTTAACATCCACATGTTGTGGGTACTCCTCTTTCTGACACTAGTATTCTGGCTTGGGACTCCTCACCCCTTGCTGATTTTTAACTGCCACACATGGGTGTGGGACTAGCCTGTTTCACATCTCTGCCCCTCCTACCAGTCTCCATGTGGCTC
>NW_011896336.1:2531-2792 GCF_000151845.1 Pteropus vampyrus | reverse complement strand
AGGTTTCACTTCCCAGCGCCTTATTCCAACCCTGAGCTAAAGTTCTCTCAAAAGTCAAGACTGAAGGTGATGTCAGAAAAATTGTGGAGTGAGAGACATTCCCAGATCTCTCCCTTTGAAACAACAATAAGCTGAACATCTAAAACTCAACAACAACAACAACAAAAAAAAACACCCAAAATGCACAACAGCACGTCTGAGCATGGAATCTGCGCATAAGAGCTACCATAGATCAGAACCCTAGGTATTGGGCGGTGAACT
>NW_011896336.1:0-1026 GCF_000151845.1 Pteropus vampyrus | reverse complement strand
ATAAGAAGAAATTTGCTATAGCAAGATAGTAATGAACATTCAGCATACATAGGGACAAATTTAAACAACAGTGACTGAAAAGGGGAGGAGGATTCAAAGATCCAGGTTCATAAAGGAGAATGGAGATAAGGCATGCACGGGAGAAAATAAACTACTGTGTGTGTGTGTGTGTGTGTGTGTGTGTGTGTGTGTGTGTGTGTGTGTGTGTATACACACAATTTTTTATATATATAATTATCCTTTACATATTCATAATGGTAACCACATGCCAAAGATTCAGAACTGAAGTATCATATTAAATGTTTCAGTAAAGAAAGCAAATGAGTAACAAACCCAAAACATACGCAGCCTCACCAGCAATTAAATAATTCAAAATAAAACTATTTAGTATTCCTCTTCGGACTTCTTAAATAATTATATTCCACATGAATAAACAGCATGAGATAAGATACTGCAATGAACGGTATGTCTCATGAACGGTTGTGGCAAGGTAGTTTCAACCTCCACTGGTCTGGATCTTTTCAGTGAATACTAGACATGCTCAAATGCAGCCCATCTTAGACATTTAATGCAAACACTCACTTCATCACACTATCCTCCACACCTAACGCTCTATTTCCTGCTCCCCAACTAGCAAAATGCTTCAGATGTGTTTTCACTTTACCAAAACCATTTTAAGCGTCTCACTCATTCTGCAGTGTCACCCAACTGGACTCCCATGACCATCACCTAATTATCAACTATGGTCCCTGTAGGAAAGATTCAAACAGGCACATGGTTAGTAACATATTAACATAAGTAGATTAATTACAAATAAGTTACTTAACAAAGAGTACAAAATGACCTGTCTCTGAGCTGGGCTGATTAAGGTAACAGACACAGGTAAGAGTTCTCTCTGATCTTTTTCTGAAGTACCTCCTGTGTTCTCAGACTCACCTAGATGGGGTCTCTTAGAGGGAGGGCTCCATGTGGAAGTCAAAATTCCTACATGGATGGTTGATGATGAAGACTGAAGCTCTGTCCCCA
>NW_011896335.1:2963-3288 GCF_000151845.1 Pteropus vampyrus | reverse complement strand
TGTTCAGCAGTTTATGTGCACCTTAATACTTAAGACTTACTTATGCCATTCAGTTATTCAGCTCTAGGAAGATTAGTTTGTAAAAATAATTTCCTTGATAATTGTTATTAATTATTGTTTCATTTCATCTCTTTGTTTTGTTCCATTTTCTTTTTCAGATTCCTTTTATCACGTTAGTACTTCTAGATATGTTATATTTTTTCTCTTTTTGGTCATATTCTCTATCTCCTTCTCCCTCTCCCCACTACATACACACACACACACACACACACACACACACATACACGGAATACTTGCTCGTATTTATTTTTCATTTATTCTATGG
>NW_011896335.1:0-1731 GCF_000151845.1 Pteropus vampyrus | reverse complement strand
GTCATATTCTCTATCTCCTTCTCCCTCTCCCCCACTACATACACACACACACACACACACACACACACACACACACACACACACACGGAATACTTGCTCGTATTTATTTTTCATTTATTCTATGGAATTATTTTTTATTTCCCTTTGAAGAGTCATATTTTTAATTTCTAAGATTACTTTCTTATTCTCTGGATGTTTTTCATCCAATGTGTTATTTAATTTTTTCTGTCTTTTTATCATGAATATTTCTCAGTCAGTCATATATTTTCCACTCTTCTACTATTTCCAACAAACATCTCACATATGCCAGGTTTTTTGTTTTTGTTTTTGTTTTTGTTCATATAGTTTGTTCCATAGAGGAATAATTCTGCATCTGCTAAGCTATAGTTGTGGTAAATTGTGTAACTGGTGCAGGTTTGCCTGTTTCAACTAGGTGGTAAAAAGGACTTATATTTAAACTTGTGGTCTCTTCTTATTAATTGTAAAGACTATATTAGTATCATTTTAAAATGTATCTTTCATTTCTATCTCCTGTTTCATTCACTATTCTTATTTTTTCTTATTTACTACTAATTTTACATCACCTGTCATATTTCATATATCTTTGAAATCTACTGTTAGTCCTTCTCAGAATATACTATGCTAAAAATTTATCACAGTGAAGAAATAGAGTGAACTAGCCAGCTATTATTTCCATTTGCATTTTCATACCCAACAGACTTTGTATTGGTATTTAATTTAGAAGATTAAAACTAAATACCAATAGCAAAGAGTCAGTATATGTTGCATACATATAAAATAAGTTTTCAAAAATTTGATCAAGATAATTTTAATCAATACATTATTTCTGAATATATCTTATTTCCTGAACTATTTCTTGACATCAGCCTCTACTCACCTTTCCTGTGTTGAAGATATTTGGCATTACATTTTGTATAGAGATAACAATTTCTTTTGGCTTTAGAGGGAATTGTCTCTCAATTTTTATATATGAAAATAAAGCCAGTTAGTCATGATACCCATTTTTGCAATATTAAAAGAATTTAGTTAACCTACAGTATGGAAATGTCTTAATTGGCATATGTATCACTTATCTTTTGCCACGATAATGTTGCACAGCAAACAAAACCCTAAATTAGTGACTTAAAACAGCAACCATTTATTATTTCACAAGTATTTGGGTCAGCTGGGTGGTCTGATGATCTGGACTCATCTCTGTTAACCTTGTCGGGGTTCATTCATGACTCTGCAATCACTGGGAGGTTGGCTAGGACCAGTAACAGATATGGCAGATAGTAATTGAAGAAAAAGTCACATATTTATGTTTGTGTATATTTTATTTAAGTGACAAAAATGGAATAATTTTTTTAACCATATTTAAAATATGAAAACATATAGAAATGGACCTTGTCTGGAATAATAGAGAAGTGAGGGAGGAAAATCAGGAGAAAAATAACAACATAAATAATGCAAAAGTATGAATAAAGCATGAACTCCCTATTATTTATCTTCTCTAAACTCCTACCAATGCAAAAACATAACGAATTTGACTAACTTGTTTTTATATTCCTTCAGTTTCTCCATTATGGCTTTTATTTTCTACAGAGATGTCAACGACAAATAAAAAACAACAGAAGAGGAAGAAGTCCAAAAAAAATGTTGGGAGTTTCTGGCCTCAGACAATAGTTGGCTGACAATTCAAATTTATGCTGTAGAGGACTCCTCAGAAAA
>NW_011896334.1:0-2379 GCF_000151845.1 Pteropus vampyrus | reverse complement strand
CTTCTTTTAGGAAAGCTTACTTTTAAATACATAAAAATAATACCCCCTTTTAATTACTCTCCACTATGTTTTCTATCCAAAAATTAATGAATAGTTACATAAAGTACATAGTTACTTTAATAAGTTGTCTTTATTAAAGTGTAACATTTTACAGACTTTCCTGTTAGTATTTCTTTATAGTAATCACTCTGGAAGATATGAAAAACTGAGAAAAAACATGTTTGTTGAACAGTTTTAAATATAAAAATATATTCACTCTGAGATTTCACTGGCAAAAATAGAATATTATTTCACATTTAAAAGGGTATATTTATTAATTTCTGTCAAAATTCTAATTACTAGGTGTTTGTTAATATTTATTAATTTCTGTCAAAATTCTAATTACTAGGTGTTTGTTACAGTCTAGTAACTTAACCATGCATTTAGTTTCGTCTGTCAAATTATTAACTAGATTAGAGTGATAAATTTGTTCACTCCAAAATTAATAAAAGGTGAAAAGTCTAGTTTTACAAGATGATATAATATCAAGTGTGAGAAATGTATATTATTTTTATAATTATACAAAAATATAATAAATCAAAGACAAAAACTATTAAATGTGGACATTTAGGGAAGGTAGGTGGGAAAAGAAATAGTTATGGTAACTCCAGCAGTTAGAAAAAGCAACATTGATATTTTTTAAGCCTTTCGACACCAAACTTAGATTTCAGATATGGAGGAAAAATTCATATTTTAATAAAACTTTCTCTTTTTTGGAAAAATGTATGGAAATATCAGCATGCCAAAAACATTAGAACCAGTCTAAAACTACTCATTCACTTTGCTATAGCTTTAGGAAATAACTTTCTAATTGATATATTTCAATTTTTTCTTTCATTGTTACATGTTGGTGTACAGAATGCATCTCACTGGCTACAGTGAAGTAATAACACTATCTTTCACATTGCAGAATACTAGACTGGTGGTTACATAAATGAGTTTGCATCCAGCCAGTAATCCTCCCTGGAGCTCTGTATTTAGGTCTCTGACTCAGATTTTCTCAACCTTTTAGGCAGCTGTATATTTAGAATAGAATACAAATGAGTTTCAGAAGTACATACATTATCTAAAATTGTTCCTTACTGAAAAAAAAAAGTTGAAATTTTATTTGTAAAGGTATTCTTTGATCACTTGTCTGCTATTTTCGATCAGCATGCATTCTGCTTCTGATATAACATAAAAGTGGTATTACATTGTTACCAAGTCCAATTTTAGGTAATTTTCAATCTATATATTTATATATATATATGTTATCAATAACAATTTTACTCTATTTGTAGGGTTAAAAACTGTCTTCGATATGTGCAGAATGTAATGGTTGTACATTCGTTTTGTACTTCATGTTCTGGAAAAGCTTTGCTATCTGAATTCCAAACTGTCTTGGACTACTTGGTATTGTGTATGTGCATAATAACCTAATGGGTCTTTTCTGCTCTAATTGTAATGTTTGTCTGGCTAGTTAGTTAATCGGGTTAAAGAGAGTTAATAATAAGATAGAGGTTGAAGTCTCAAACTACCCATCTATCAATTACCTTCATAAGGAAGAGAACCCAGTGCCCATACTCATGTGCAGTACAAAAGCAAAATGTTGCACGTGAGTAAACTTATGAGCTTCAGGACGGTTCGACAGGAACTCATAAACATACGTGCACACTAAAAATAAATGAATAAATAAGAAAAAGAAAAATAGCCCAAATTAATAAACATCTAACAGGAAGTGATTACATCTTCATTCAAAAATTACATTAATAACACATATGTATATATATTTTTCTAAGATTATATATATATATATATATATTCTCAGTCCTTTTCACCATCATGTCTTCCTCCAAAGACTCCTACTGCCTCACAGCAAAGAAAATACAGTTTCACTAATGTCTGCTATGTTCAGTGAGTTAATTTTTCCTACTTAAAGAATAAATGGCAATAATAATAATAGAATACCTTAAACCTTAAATGTGCATGAAACCTAAATAATCACTGAGGTGAACAGGAGACTCCAGCAAATGTTCAAATCCGCTCCTTTGTGACCACCAATAAGAGCCCTGCTTGGATCCACAGGCTTTCAGACTCCAGAACTCAGCAAACTAGGACATCTCTATGTTATATTAAATTGTGGGCATGTGTTTATGTAGATGAGGATGAAACGTACTTCAATTCTAAAGTTAAGTTTGTGTCTTTTGTCAGTCTGAATATAGTTTATATAGTGACAAAAATGAGGAAGTTCTCATTTTTACTCCATGTGTTCTCTGCATGTGATCCCTGGACCATCTAGCTCCATCAGCATCACTTTGGAACTTGCTAGAAATTCAAATTTAAGCTCTATCCTAGAGCACT
>NW_011896333.1:453-2591 GCF_000151845.1 Pteropus vampyrus | reverse complement strand
TCCATGCCACGCTTTCTCTACTTCCTTTTGAGGCAGGGCGAAAGAGTGAGGGAGAGCCCTGGGGACAGCCACCACTTACCCAGATCATGTATTTTATGATCCTGCTGGTGGCTACTGTGTATTCTTCTATCAGTTCTGCCAGATAATAGAGTCCAGCCGCTAAAGGGACAGAAAGAGGGGCAAGTAGAGAGAACATTAGCCAAGGCCACTCCTACCATCATGGTCATCCTTTTCTCTACAGCTGGGGTCCCATCACCAGTGCCTCATGGACTCCAGAAGGCAAGGAACAAACGGAACGACCTATGTGTAGCTTCTCAATTCAGAAGAAGTAAAACTTTATCAGGGCACCTAAGGAGAGACTTCATAAAAGTGTAAACCTGTATCTGTCGCCTCAGCATAGTGCTAACCTCTGGCTCATAAAGAGGAATTTCATCCAGTCATTGATAAATATCTTGTCCACTTAGCGTGGGCCAGGTGCTTGGCTAAGTGCTGAGACAATGTAACAGAAGACAAACAAGGTCCCTCCCCTGACCCAGCTGGGGAAGGGGGGAGGTGGGAGGAGCATAAGATAATACCAGTGTTAACTGCTATTTTAGGGAAAGTAGGGGCATTGCTGAACCATCAAACCCCACAAGAAGGGCTTCCTGGAGGTGAGATCTCAGCTCAGATCAACAGTACGAAGTAGCCAGAAGGGGTAAGCATATCAAAGTCGGAGTAAGAAGTACGAAGGGCCGGAGGCGAAAGGGCGGCGGGAGATATCCGGGAAAAGTTCGGAGCTGTCGGCCCCGAAGGTGGGCGCGGCAGCGGTTAGCGGTGCGCCGGCGCGGGGCACTTGAGAGCCTCTCCCGGGAACTGCTGGGGCGGACTTTGTGACAACTGGAAGGACCCGCGGTCAGGTTGGGCTGCTGGGTTCAGAAGGTAGGGCAGGACCAGGTGGGATAGGAGGGGAGGGGATGCGAAAGCCGGGAGCGCAGGGCAGGAATCTCCGGGTCGCTGTGGCACCCTCGTGGTGCGAACCCAAGCGATGCCGGGTGGGAGCCCGCTCAGACCGGGGTCGCGCACTCTCACCGACGGCCAGCGTGATGAAGGACACCTGGATGAAGAGCGACAGCCAGCTCAGCACGTACATGAACCACATGGCGCCCCTGTCCCGCCCGGCCCCCGACCGCCGGGACGGGCCTGCGCGATCGGGCTCCGGTGACACGGAGCCACCGCCACCGCTGCCGCGTCCCCGCCCAGCGGACGGCCGGACGACCGTGCGCCGCCGCTGAGAGAATCCCGGCCCCAGAGCTGCCTCTGGCCGGGTCTGGACTAGCGCCGCCTGCCGGCGCGGAGGGCCAACTGCTGCTGTCCCGCGCGGCGCGCGCGCTCGCGGACCGCCGCACTCCCGGGGCTACACAGAGGGGACAGTCGCCAGGGGAAGCAGGAAGGTCCAGTACAGGAGCTGAGAAGGCAGCCTCCGGCCCCTCCTTGCGCACTCCCACACCAGGCTGGAGTGGGTTTCAGGGCTGGGGAGGGCGGCATGACCTCTCCCCAGCAACCTCGGGCCCAAAGCCTCCGGGCAGGTTGTCCACAGAGTTTTCTTTTGCTGCCGCTGGTAAAAGGGACAAAACTGTTGAGTGCCTAACATGTACCAGGCACTGTGTTAAAGGCTAGGCAGTATGTTCATGTTGGACATTGATCGGATGATGTAGCTCATTTTATAAATGGAAAAGCTGGAGCCAAGGAAGGTTACCTTGCCTCATTATACATCTAGGAAGAGGCACAGGCAGGAGTTGGAGCGTCTTTGATCCGTCATCCTCAACCCAAACTCTCCCTCTGGCTTAGTTCCTTTAGGGTACAACCTGCACCTTTGTATCGTTTGCAGCCCGCCCAGTGCAGGGCACGGCAAGGCGCATACTAGGCACTGAATGCCTTCACTACACCTCTGGCAGAGTTACTGAGGGGGCACAAGGAGCTGAATTTCCCTTGTTAAGAAATCCCCCATCTAGCGGCTGAGACTGGCATGCAAAAATCGAGTATGTAATGGGAGTCTGGCGTGCCTCTCATCTCAAAATAATACTTTTCATACAGAAAAATAAACACATATTCCTCAAAAAATTAAACATCGAATTACCATAAGATTCAGCAATTCCACT
>NW_011896333.1:0-403 GCF_000151845.1 Pteropus vampyrus | reverse complement strand
CTTGCCTCATTATACATCTAGGAAGAGGCACAGGCAGGAGTTGGAGCGTCTTTGATCCGTCATCCTCAACCCAAACTCTCCCTCTGGCTCAGTTCCTTTAGGGTACAACCTGCACCTTTGTATCGTTTGCAGCCCGCCCAGTGCAGGGCACGGCAAGGCGCATACTAGGCACTGAATGCCTTTACTACACCTCTGGCAGAGTTACTGAGGGGGCACAAGGAGCTGAATTTCCCTTGTTAAGAAATCCCCCATCTAGCGGCTGAGACTAGCATGCAACAATCGAGTATGTAATGGGAGGCTGGCGTGCTTCTCATCTCAAAATAATACTTTTCATACAGAAAAATAAACACATATTCCTCAAAAAATTAAACATCGAATTACCATAAGATTCAGCAATTCCACT